>NW_027211041.1:0-157927 GCF_029030835.1 Brachyistius frenatus
CACAAACCTTCACCAGCCCCGGGTACTCGTTGGACGGGAGGCCGTAGATGTGATATTTGGACTCCTCCCCCTCAGTCAGTAAGAAGCAGGGAAAGCGCTGCTGCACGCCGTATGTCCCAGGAACCTTCTCCTTCCAGTAACACACGTTGAGCTTCACCACCTGCAAAAGTGTAACCAGCACCACCATTAGTACCAGCAAAGTTCCCCGAGACCTGGCTGTCATCAATCACCGAATTACTGACCATATGTAAACAATGATTTGATGCATACAATTTGACTGAAATAGCTACATTTCCTTCCTCTAGACTGTCACCTGCCAAAAATAACCCTTAAATGTGAGGGGAATTCTATCAATTGTTTTTGAGTGATGGGTACCTTAAATACGACATATATTTATATGTATTATTGTGTACGTATGTTGTTCAGCTGATCAATAATACACTTGCTCTGCAAGAAGCCAGAGACATTAACATTAAATTAGCAGCTTTGTAAAACCCCACACTGGCTACACTTTACAATACACAGTAACACCACATACTCATCCTCATCATCAGTTTTCTTAACGAGTTAAAGTGCATTTAGACTTAGCTCTGTGATGGTTAGCTGATCATTAGTATTTCATAAAATGTCCACAAGTTTGTATAAATGATGTCCATCTGAGGATGATAACAAGGACATATTGTTCAGAAGCTTTCAGTGTAATGAATAAATAGGCCATCCAATCATTCCCATGGACCATAAAAATGCAGACAGAAGTGTTCCGGCAAGCCAATGAGCTCAGAGTCTGTGCTTTTCAATGGTTCACTCAGGCATGGCGTTCCCTAGGCCCCCCCAGCCTGCTGCTTGCCTGAATTATCCAATTCCAATATCAACTCCAATTCTCCACTCTAACAGCTGTCTGCTTGTTTTCCCATCGCCTTCTTTTTTCAAGCTGTGTGGCATATTACAAATGGAAAATACTTCCTTGCTGTCTCTGAGATGTTTTAATATGGAGGGGATATGCTCTTTTGTCAGTTGCATCTTCAGGTGGGCATTTAAAGTGTAGGCAGGGCAAGACCCCAGTGGTAAAAAGAGAGCGAAAGAGGATATGAGATAAAGCTGAAGCTGCAAGGCAGCATCTGGGTACACACAGCACAGGGGATCATTTGAATTGTGTGGCTTGATTCTACTGTGTGTTTTGGGGTGGATGTTTAAATGATGCACACACAAAAACATGCATAGTCCATTTCCCAAACATAAACATAAACTTCAAACCATAAATACATGACTCTTCATATGGGTAACGCAATCTAGTTAGAAAACAATGGTCATCCAGGGTTGTTAGCCATTTTCGCTGATTGTGCATCATTTTTGCAGATATACAGGGATCTATAATTGGATGCCTCTTCACTGAAGTCATCATTTTATTTCCCTGTGATATTCTATTATGCTTCATTGTGGAACATTTCGTAAAGTCTGTTTCACTAAGAGTGCTGCACCCCAAATAACAACAGAATATGAAAAAGAGCTTCCTGCCAGTGATGATTTAAAAGGTTGTGATGAATTGTGCAGTGAGTGCTATAAATAGACACATCCTTGCATGTGTAATATTGGAGAATTTTGTCTCTTCTCTGACATTCTTTTCACTTACTCTAAATACCTAAGGAATGTTTTGTGATTGATACCCTATTAAATGGTAAATGGTCTGTACTTGTATAGCGCTTTATCACCTTTTGGTCTCAAAGCGTTTTAACATGGTTTTCCCATTCACACACTAATGAGACAGATCACCATGCAAGGTGCTGCCATCAGGAGAACATTCACACACTGATGGTACACCAATCAGGAGCAATTTAAGGTTCAGTGTCTTGCTCAAGGACACTTAGGCATGTGGACAGGAGGAGCTGGGGATTGAACCACCAACCTTCTGATTAGTGTGCAACCCACTCTACCGTCTGAGCCACAGCCTCCCAGACTTGCTATTAACATTATCCCAATGTGATCCGATCTCTGTCAGGTGTAGATGCAACGTAAGCACTGGGTGACTACTACATGAAGATAATACAACCCCGTTTCCCCAAAAAGTGAGGATGCTGTCAAATGTGAAGAAAAACAGAAATCAATGATTCAAAAATCACAAAAACAAAAAACTTGTGCATGGAAACAAAACTGACTGAACATTTGTCAAATGGGATGATTTATATTTTTAGCTGGACCATTTTGTTAATAACTATTTAGATTGGATAATGGAGGAAAAACACAATCACAGATTAAACTGCGGAAATCCATTCATCTTCATTGTATCCTTTCATTTCAATATGCAGAAATATGATCAAATTCTGTATACTACAGTCTCAGGTGGTAGCAATAAAAAAATAGCTTCCGGCTTCATTTAATATACATGTTAATTTCATTAATGCTAATAGACCTCTTAAATTCACCCAGAAAATGTATATATGTAGCTATAAAAATATTATTATGCATGGAACACAAAGCGGTTGAATACCTCTAGTGGCACCTGGATGCCAGTATGGGCCAGCAGTTTATTAGCCCATGGTCCAGCAGTGATCACCACACTCTTGGCCGAATAGACACCAGCAGGGGTTGACACTGTGACCACAGGGCCAGGCTTGATGTCTGTCACCTTCTCTGTGTCTCTTATGACCCCACCCAGCTTCTGAAACTGCATCTGGGAAAAGAGAGCAATTGAACATTTGTCCATGAAAATCCCTTCATGGTATAACCTGCTAATGTTGTTAAATTGTTGTTAAGGGCTTGAAATATAATATTATAGATGGATGAAGTAGTAATGGCTGTTAAAAGAAGACACGCGTAGCGGTCATAATGCTTCACCGGAAATAGACTAGAAATTAATTAATTTTGTTCATTACATTATATCCTCATAGAACTGTTCCTGGAGTTCTTTTTCCTTATTTTCATACCTATTAGTTATTTGTCCACTATTTTTTTCTGTTGGTACCATACAATCAGTATAATGCAATATGCTGTAGAGAGAACGACTAAGACCAATGGTTGACATTTTACATGTTAACAGCTACAAATAAAAAAGTTCATGCTGTTCGTCTTGGATAGATCAGTGGGTGTTTATATGCAACGATACTGAGGGAGCTTGTTCTCTACTAGTTCAAAAGATTGGATACAATTAATCATTCAAGACTTTTTCTTTTGTGTGATTTTTTTTAAAATTTTCTAAATTGTATAACAATAGTAAAGACATCAAACCTAAGCCATAACACATAAGGGATTATGTGGGAAGCAAAAATAGTGCACACCAAGAAAAATACGTTTTAAACTTTAGTTTCTTCAAAACAACTAGCTTTTGCTTTGAAAAGAGTTTTGCACACTCCGGCAGCTTCATGAGGTTTTTAACAGTCTTCAAGGAGTTATTCTGCTTTTGCTTCACTTTCCAGTCAAGCTCATCCCAAATGTTCTTAATTTGGTTTAGTTCCAGTGATTGTGGAGGCTGGATATCCTAATGCAACACTCCATCACGCTGTTTGATAGTCAGATAGTCCTTACAGAGCTCAGAGGTTGTGTGGTCTCATTTTCCTGTTGAAAACAAAATGATGGTCCCACTAAGCTCAAACCAGACGAGGTGGTGTGTCGCTGCTGAATGTTGCGGTTGCCATGCTGGTTAGGTGGTGCTTTAACTCTGTTTGATAAATTTATTCAGCCCCACCTGCAAAGCCCCCACAAACCATCACAACTCCTCCTCAGATCACACTGGTAACCACATTTTCCAGCCCCATCTGCTCACTTTCTCTGTCTCACAAAGACAAGGTAGCTGGAATCCAAAATCATTAGACCAAAGTCCAGAGTTCCACTGGTCCAAGCTCCAGTGAAGCACTGATGTGGGCTTTTATGAGGTGTTGGTAATTAAGTATGTCTGTGGCTGTTCACACTAATGAACTTTTCTGCAGCAGAGGGAATTGTTGGTTTCTCCTCAGGAAGTCCTCACGAGAGCCAGTTTCATTATGCAATTTGATGGTTTTTGCAATTATACTTGAAGAAATTTCAATGTTCTTGAAATCTTTCAGACTGATTGACCTTAATAATTTATATTTATGATAGAGCTATTTAACAAAACAATTTTGGCACCACACAACTGTTGGTCGCAAACACATTAAGAGGGCAATTAATTCCACCAGTAATTTTTTTACATGCCCCCTTGTTAACTGAAAGTCCTCCCAGGTAATAACGTCAGGAAGCTGGTTCATATTTGGACAACAGTACAGAAAGCTGTCATCAAAGCAAAACATGGCTACTTCCAGGAAACAGTCACTGTTTGAGAGAGCTGGCCCTGCATGTTCTGATGCTTTTAATGGTTTTATGTGAAGCACTTTGCATTGACTTGTTGAAATGTACTCTACAAATAAACTTCCCTTGCCTTCAGTTCAGTTCAACAGTAAATACAAAACATGGCTTTCTGCCTAGAACAGACTTTCCAGGTTTTTGTTGAAATAATGTTTGCAAATCCCTCGATAATTCATCTAAAAAGGCCATGCCTTGTGAATGGTGTGGACACTGACTTTGTAAACTTAAGATATAAATAATTTTAACAGAATCAACTTTATAGTTTTTAACTAGCGATAAAAGAGCGACTGATTATAAGTTTAATTTGTGTAACTGGCCATCGGTTCCGTCAGATTTCAGTGCACTGCAACATTATTATTACCACCCAAGAACACTAACAGTAGCCACGACATCAGCTCCGAAAACCAACAAAGCCAATGCTCCACCCACAATATCAGAGCTGTACCTGTACAGTCTTGAGTGCCCGGTCAGCATACAGAACTCCAGCAGCTATGTCCACCACCGCTTCATCTCCGTCAGCCAGGTTGACATGAGGAATGTGCTGGCTAAAGTTGTCATGGGTCAGGGTCACTGTAGGAACCTTGTTCCTCTCCATGGTGTTCTTATACAGCAGGTAACTCTGACTTTTCTCTGGTCCCATAACCAGGAGTCCTGTTTGTCTGAGAAGGGAGATCAGAGGAGATGAAGGTGACACCTTGGAAAGAAATGGTCAAGACACATTGAAGTCAGAACATTTCACTGCAGTGCAACGTTAGCACAACCCCTTTTCTAAAAATATGCCGTTTAAACTGTAAATAAACACAGAACGCAAAGATTTGCAAATCATGTCAATCAAAATAGACCAAAGACAACACATCAAATGTATAAACTGAGAAATTGTATTGTTTTATGGAAAATTCATTTTGAATTGCATGGCAGCAACACATTTTAAAATAAATTTGGGATGGGGCAAGTTTACCACTGTGTTGCATCACTTTTTTTTAACAATACTTAATATTATTATTTAGTAACAAAAATTTGTAAGTGAAATGTTGTCTCAAGCTTGGCTGATATAGGATTTTAGTTGTTCAACAGTTTGAAGTCTCCTTTGTCCTATTTTTCATTGCATGATGCGCAACATGTTTGTGTCTTCTGACGTGCAAACTACCCATGCCGTGTGCAGTAATGCACCCTGTATCATCACGGATGCTGGCTTTTGAACTTTGCACTGATAACAAGCTGGGTGGTCCCTCTCCTCTTTAACCTGGAGGATGCAGCGTCCATGATTTCCAAACAGAATCTCAGATTGTGATCCATCAGACCTCAGGACAGTTTTCCACTTCACCTCAGTCCATCTTCAATGATCTCGGGTCCAGAGAAGGCGGCGGTGTTTCTGGATCATGTTTCTATCTGGTTTCTTTCTTGTATTGTTGAGTTTTAACCTGCATTTGTGGACGCAGCGATGAACTGTGCACTACTAATGCCACTACTAATGCCACTACAGGCTCGTGTCTGTTTTTAGTACAGTACTGAGCGCCTTATTATCACGGCCACCCAGTATTGGTTTGTGGTCTTGTCCCTTGGGTTAAGAGATTTCTCTTGATGCCCTGAATCTTTTAACGATATTATATACTGTTGATGATGAAATCCGCAAATTCTTTTCAATTTGACGTTTTATGAGGAACATTATTATTAGATTGTTGCACTATTTGCTCACGCAGTCTTTTACAGTGATGAATGACTCCGCCTCTCTGGGATGCTCTTTTTACACCCAATCACATTACTGATCTGTTGCCAGTTAACCTAATTCGTGGTGAAATGTTCCACCATGTGTGCCTTTTAGTGTTACAGAACTTTTACAGTCTTTTGTTGATGCTATACCAACTTTTTTGAAAAGTGTTGCGACCATCAATTTGAAAATGGATATATATTTTTCATAAAACAATACAATTTCTCAATTTCAACATTTGATATGTTGTCTTTGTTCTATGCTATTTAAATCTTTTTTTTTTTTTTTTTTTTTTTTTTTTTTTAGGTTTACATCATTTGCAAATCATAGTATGTTTTTTTGTATTTACATTTACAGTTTCCCAGCTTTTTTGGAAACAGGTTTGTACTAATGTTAAAGGAACATTCAAACTAGGCAACAAATACATGTCAGCATCATAGAGGTTGGGTACTAACCTCCTGTTTAGCCATCTTTTCTAATTGTAATTTTTTTGTGAAAACCGGCCAAATGTCTGTAAAAAAACTTAGCAGTATTTACTGGTGCGTGCAAAACGTGTATCCGGCCACCTGGATATGATGCTACATAAATACAACCTTCACACTCTGGCTTTCACTTCAACTCATCCTTGCTATAAATCTATTTAGCCCCTCATGTTATTTTGGTAATTCGCTGAAATAATCAAAGTACAAAGTTTATTCTGCACCTTGGGCACAGTATGCAGGTAAAATAGATTCTAGCTTTCACAGATATATCAACCATGTCTCTGTCATCAGTGAATGTAGCTTGCACATGTTGTCATGTCACTATATAAAGTAATATACACTGCACCTATTACGGCTGAATAGCAAATTGATTTCAAATTTAAATTTTGAATTGAAACCATGCCATCAGCAAATCGCAAAAAGGCTGCATGTTAGGATATTTGTTATGTAGCAGGTCTGAAGGACGGTCGAAACGATAGTGTCAAAATCTACAGTGGGTACGGAAAGTATTCAGACCCCTTTACATTTTTCACTCTTTGTTTCATTGCAGCCATTTGCTAAAATCAAAAAAGTTCATTTTATTTCTCATTAATGTACACTCAGCACCCCATCTTGACAGAAAAAAACAGAAATGTAGACATTTGTGCAAATTTATTAAAAAAGAAAAACTGAAATATCACATGGTCATAAGTATTCAGACCCTTTGCTGTGACACTCATATTTAACTCACATGCTGTCCATTTCTTCTGATCCTCCTTGAGATGGTTCTACTCCTTCATTGGAGTCCAGCTGTGTTTAATTAAACTGATTGGACTTGATTAGGAAAGGCACACACCTGTCTATATAAGACCTTACAGCTCACAGTGCATGTCAGAGCAAATGAGAATCATGAGGTCGAAGGAACTGTCCAAGGAGCTCAGAGACAGAGTTGTGGCAAGGCACAGATCTGGCCAAGGTTACAAAATAATTTCTGCAGCACTCAAGGTTCCTAAGAGCACAGTGGCCTCCATAATCCTTAAATGGAAGAAGTTTGGGACGACCAGAACTCTTCCTAGACCTGGCCGTCCAGCCAAACTGAGCAATCGTGGGAGAAGAGCCTTGGTGAGAGAGGTAAAGAAGAACCCAAAGATCACTGTGGCTGAGCTCCAGAGATGCAGTAGGGAGATGGGAGAAAGTTCCACAAAGTCAACTATCACTGCAGCCCTCCACCAGTCGGGGCTTTATGGCAGAGTGGCCCGACGGAAGCCTCTCCTCAGTGCAAGACATATGAAAGCCCGCATAGAGTTTGCCAAAAAACACATGAAGGACTCCCAGACTATGAGAAATAAGATTCTCTGGTCTGATGAGACCAAGATTGAACTTTTTGGCGTTAATTCTAAGCGGTATGTGTGGAGAAAACCAGGCACTGCTCATCACCTGCCCAATACAATCCCAACAGTGAAACATGGTGGTGGCAGCATCATGCTATGGGGGTGTTTTTCAGCTGCAAGGACAGGACGACTGGTTGCAATTGAAGGAAAGATGAATGCGGCCAAGTACAGAGATATCCTGGAAGAAAACCTCTTCCAGAGTGCTCTGGACCTCAGACTGGGCTGAAGGTTCACCTTCCAACAAGACAATGACCCGAAGCACACAGCTAAAATAACAAAGGAGTGGCTTCGGAACAACTCTGTGACCATTCTTGACTGGCCCAGCCAGAGCCCTGACCTAAACCCAATTGAGCATCTCTGGAGAGACCTGAAAATGGCTGTCCACCAACGTTCACCATCCAACCTGACGGAACTGGAGAGGATCTGCAAGGAAGAATGGCAGAGGATCCCCAAATCCAGGTGTGAAAAGCTTGTTGCATCATTCCCAAGAAGACTCATGGCTGTACGAGCTCAAAAGGGTGCTTCTGCTCAATACTGAGCAAAGGGTCTGAATACTTATGACCATGTGATATTTCAGTTTTTCTTTTTTAATAAATTTGCACAAATTTCTACATTTCTGTTTTTTTCTGTCAAGATGGGGTGCTGAGTGTACATTAATGAGAAATAAAATGAACTTTTTTGATTTTAGCAAATGGCTGCAATGAAACAAAGAGTGAAAAATTTAAAGGGGTCTGAATACTTTCCGTACCCACTGTACGTTCTGCACTACAAGTCCTATATGAATGGAAGTGAAGGTATTATTACATTGTTTAAGAGAAACCAATAGTTAACAACAACAATAATAACACCAAACAGCAACACAAACTTAAACCTAAAAAGCTGTTTTTAATTACATCACCATAAACCATTAAGCCTCACAGCAGGAGAGGACACTTAAAAATACTAAAGCTTTGTCCTCATATTCATATCAGGGACATTATTGTGGAGAAAATGTCAATGTGTAAAGTTAAATAAATGTAGTTTTATTATTTTAGTTAGATTCTGATCAGACTGTACATGTGACAAGAGCAAATAGTGGTTAAAAAAAAATATGAAAAAATAATTAGTAATTACTAATGAATGCATTTTTACTGTCAGTGTAGGATCGGGAGGACCCTGGAAAATATTTTTTTTAGTTGCTGTGCTTTTGTGTTGTTGGGTTTCATTAAAAAAGTATCTGTGATCTATGTAATTAAAATGATGAGTACAGATGCAAATGGTCTAAACTATGAAACCAAGACTCCAGTTTGTAATAAATGTCACTGATATATCTAAGCGGTGACATTTTCCTGGATGTCATATATTGTATAACCAGTGGATCACAGCAGCTCTGCTCCCAGAGTAAGAGGTTGTGAAACTGATAAATAACTAACTCACCCTTTGCTGGTGTTTTGTAAAGCCTGCTCGAGATCAGTCAGAAACCACAAACAGAGATAACCCCAGCTAAAGGATTCATCCATTCATCAGAGAATTTTATGACTTGGTCTCCCTGTGATCTGGCGTGTTTACGAGTGCGTGACAGAGAAAAAGAAAAGCCAGGCGAGTGCATGGAGGCAAAAATTTGATACATTATCTGGTTTGAACTGACAAAACGGGTAAACGGGTGACTGGTGAGCAGGTGGATGTGCACACACGCTGTCATAGAAGACCACAGCAGAAACAATTTAATCTCTAGTGTATAACTGAGTAATATTATAGACTGTGTGAAGTAAAGTTCTAGAAAAGTGCACAAGACGTACAACTTCTCCAACTGCTGTTTCCGCTACTTCATATCATAAATTCAATCATTGAGAACGACCCAAATCAAATCTACTTGTATTCATTTTTATGCATTTTATGTTTTATCTCATTTCTTTTCTATATTTTTAAATGTTCCTTTATATCTGTTTTTATGTGAAACACTGCATGCAATTATCTTGCTGTGAAGCACTTTGAGCTGCATTTCTTGTATGAAAGGTGCTATACAAATAAAGTTTATTGTTGTTATTATTATTCATTATTATTATGTGGAGTGTGTAAAAAAAGAAGGTCTGTGAGTAAATGCAAGCGAAGCTCCTCCCTCTTCCTTCATGGCTCCATGGCTCCCAGAGAGAGCAGCAGCAGGACACCAGCCCTGCCTGAACGTTTCTCACTGTAATGCAGACATTTTTTATTTGTTTGGCCAGCCGAAGGGCACAGGTGGGCTTCAGAGGCAGACAATCAGTCACAACGTTTCAACATAAACGGGGACATAATGTGGGCATGGCCTGGTATCATGAACTATTATACTGAAACATGAATAATGAACATGTGTTATTCAGCTCAGTGGCACTGAAGGGAAACGGAGCTCTTCAGAGGGAATATGAGCATGAAAGTGAAGCAGTTTGAAGCACACTGTCACATTTATAAATGCACAAATTCTGCTCTGCAAATGAAAATCAAAGGTTTAGAGTAAAGGTAAAAGAAGGTGTGGAGGGCTGATGCAGTGATGCTGGAGGTAATGAGAAAGTCATGCATTTATAGCTCCCGTAGATTGAGCTGCTGCATCTTGAATGTGACACATGTCCTTGTTGTGACGAAGCTTTCGTTTTGTTCCATTTAAATGGCTTTTCTCTCCGTGCGTTTCTGCCGACTGCTCACCTGTACAGTTTGACACCTGCCTCCCTCTCCAGCTGAGCCCACAACTCGTAGCACTCCTCCATCATGTGCGTGTAGTAGTCCTGCTCATAGGCTTTGCGGATGATGCGTGTCTGGCCATGGGAGCTGCCTCGGGTGTGAGGCAGGATGAACTGGAAAAGATGAAACCACTTGGTTCACATTAAAAGACATTTGACTAGGGAATAACATACCTAAAAAGAAGTAATTAGGGTCTTATATAGTCTAGGGAATCCTGAATGGGAATCCACTCGGAGTTTCTCGTCACCTCTTAAGGATTTTATTAAATCAATATTTAAGATGTAGACATTAAAATGTGTTATAATGTGAAAAGAGTGAATTTTGCCTTTACATTTCTCAGTAACTGTACAGTTGTTATGTGGTGGAGTATTTTTCCAGGACCCAAATGCAAGCACACAGACTCGAGGTATAAGTTCCAAAAAATACTGTCTTTATTGTCCAAAAAATAAACAAACAAAAACTACAAACCAAAAGGTGGCACCGAGCGTGTCCACTTTACGTCCAGTCGGGAGGGCAACTCAACCGACAGCTCCAGGGGGACACGGGTAACAGGACAGCCGGCAGACCAGCGGAAGGGACGGCGTCAACAATCCTCCAAGCCGGGAGGGCAACTCCACCGACTGGTTATTTTGACCGGGATTTCGGCAGGAGACACAGAGGCCGGAGGAACGGGAACAGGAACAGGACTGACAGGGAGCTGACGGGGAGCAGACGGAAGACGGGGAGCAGACGGAAGACGGACGGGTGGCTAACAAACAATGAACCGACAACCAGAGTTGTGCAGGGGCAGGTTACATATAGTCTGGGGAGGTGATCAGGGAGATGCAGCACACCTGCAGGTGGTGATCAGGGGTGAGTGGCTGCATCTGCTGGGACCGGTGAGGGGCGTGGCCACGGGAGGTGAGGGGCGTGGCCACAGGCAAAGACAGGGGACACAGGAGGAGAGGTGATCGGGGGCAAAATGGAGGACAAAACTGAACTCCTGACAACAGTATAATCTCTGGATATTAATTAGGGTCATAGTCTGATCCTGAACAGGAATCCACTCAGAATTTCTCTTCACTTTTTAAGGATTGTTTTAAATTAATATTTAATTTTGGACATTCTGACAGTTACAGTGTGAAAAGAGTGAACTTTTCCTTTTGATTTCTCGGGAACCGTACAGTAAGATCACTTGATATTAAACAGGGTTATGGATTGTCTGGAACAGGAATCCACTGAAAGTGTCTTGTCACCTATTAAGGATTATTTTCTGTAATATTTAACAAAGGACATGTCTTATGTTGTGAAATCAGAGCATAAAGTACTTGACAATTTTAGATTGTTGTGGTTTTATTAGAATAACATAAAATGTCATGTAATGTGCAATATCATCGGCTACAAACTGGACAGCCTGGAAAAGGTGGTGGAGAGGAGGACGCTGAACAAACTATTATCCATATTGGATAATCCTGACCACCCTCTGCTGCAGGGACAGAGGAGGACGTTCTCCAAAAGACTCCTCCAGCTCCACTGTCACAAGGACAGATACAGGAGATCATTCCTGCCCACTGCCATAAGACTGTACAATAACTCACCTCTGGCAAAATCCATCACACAACAATGACACTGTTGACTGTGTTTCTTGGTTGTTTGTATATAATATATAGGTATATACTGTACTGTATATACTGTATATACTGTGCATTTTATATTTAATATTTTGTACTGCTATTTTATTGCTTTTCTATTATTCTATTATTATCTTATTGCTTCTGTATGCTGCTGTAGCGAAAAATTTTCCCCTCGGGGATTAATAAAGTAACTACCTAAC
The DNA here is from genome assembly GCF_029030835.1 of Brachyistius frenatus. NCBI lineage: Eukaryota > Metazoa > Chordata > Actinopteri > Embiotocidae > Brachyistius > Brachyistius frenatus. Next base: position 12,382 of record NW_027211041.1, read on the forward strand.
CTAATACAGTATAATGCTGTTTTTACTTGTTAAAGGTTAATTACATGACACCCATTTGGAGAACTCGGGTGTTTCTTTTTTCACTCCGGGCACCTGGAATCCCAGGGGATGGTTGGATCATGTTTTTTACCACGGGACGGCTCACTGGACCGCAGTTGAAAATAAGTCTACACCCAAATGCAGTATTTCTGATCCTCGTCTCTTCTCTCGTGTGTAACTCACCTGCTCCAGCAGCAGAACCTTCTGCTTCTTCTTTGCCAGCTGATAGGCCGTGAAGGAGCCCTGGATGCCGGCTCCTATCACCACGCAGTCAAACTCCCTGTTCGTCGACATGTCGGCTTTATTTAGCACTCAGACACCGCGCACAGTTTAATGTCACTGCTACTTAAAACGGCACACAGTTTCAGGTCACAGTTACATAATGCGCGAAAGTAGGCCCGCCCACTACAACTGAAGGTGGAAGGAAAAGTTTGTAATTTGTGCCCCGAGCAATGCCTGCCAGGAGCGGGATATGTGGAAACACCGAGCAGTATCTATCGGGCTCAGCAGAGCCGAATTCGGGTCAGGAGGGCGGATATTGTTGCGGTCTGTGTTGGACTCGGGCTCCTGCTAGTACAAAGCCAATATGTGTCAGCCCCCAGTCCTGCGTGTTCTTTAATGAGGCAACATGAGAAGATGTCAGGCTTCAAAATATTTATTTAACAGCCGCAGAATAATCAGTTTACAGAGCTCTGGGTCCAGACTATGTTTCCCTGACCACAACAGAGTATGTGTCAGTTCACGAAGTCTGACTCCTGACTCTCCCTGACCCAGTCTTCTTATAGTACAGACACCAAAAAGTCATGTATGGTGATGTGTCCTTTGTTGATTGGTCGAGGTGGGGGTGTTGCCTTGTGGTGACGTGTTGCTCAGGTCAGTAACTTATTCCTGTTTTATGACTCTGAAGAAATAAGAAAGACAGGAGGTGAAACTCGTGGTCGTGCCATCAACCGTTACAGCCCAGCCTGTGGCCTTGTTATTATGCACAGCAGCATGCTGACCCCAACAGGATCGCTGACCCCAACAGGATCGCTGACCTCGACAGAAACAGCCTGTTGCATAGCCTGAGGATTAATAGTTGATTAATACAAGATTGTAGATAAGGAATATAATATGGCATACATATATATAGTATTATTGTAAACATAGCCTAGCACAGAATCGCACATCTGCTAGTTCCAAAGAAGGAGGAGGACAGAACATTGGTGCCTGACAGTCTGCGTTCAGGGCAATATTATATTGCATTTTGAAGTAATCACAGTGTAAGGGCAGGTAAAACATTTACAAAGTAATATCTGTACTTATTTCCTGCTTCTTGCTTGCATTAGTCACGAAGGCCCAATTTGCTTTCCACTCTACTGCAAAACAAACAGCAGAACTGATGATGAACTGAGTGGTAATTCAATTCAATTCAACTTTATTTATATAGCACCAAGTCACAACATAGGTTATTTCATGGCACTTAACATATTAACGTCCTTACAGCAAGACGTTACAATATTATACAGAGAAACCCAACAATTCAACAATTCCCACATAAGCTAGGAGGGAAAAAACCTCCTCTTTAAGGGAGAAAAACCTCCAACAGAGGAAAAAAAAACTCCCTTTAACAGGAAGAAACCTCCGACAGAACCAGGATCAGAGGCGGGCGGCCATCTGCCTCGACCGGTTGGGGTGAGAGGAGAGAAAAGGACAGCTAGAGATAGAAGAGAAGAACTGTTGGTGAAGATGACAAGTGCAGGGCAGAGACATGCAGCTCCATGACGGGACATCTGCAAAAGAAAGAACAGAAACTATGCGAGCGAAGGAACTGAATGGAGACAACAGACAATAAGAAGAAACTATGGGAGAGAAAAGGATGGTGAGGTATGAGTCAGTTAAAGAGTAGGAGGAAAGAAAAGAAGCTCAGCATGTAACAAGGTCCCCAGCAGCCTCGGCCTATAACAGCATAACTAAGGGTTGGTTCAGGTCTACCTGAGCCAGCCCTAACTGTAGGCTTTATCAAAAAGGAACGTTTTGAGTCTAATCTTAAAGCTAGAGAGGGTTTCTGCCCCTCGAACACAAACTGGGAGCTGGTTGGTTCCACAGGGGAGGAGCCTGAAAACTGAAGCTCCGCCTCCCATTCTACTTCTGGAAACTCTAGGAACCACAAGTAGACCAGCGTACTGAGAGAGAAGTGCTCTGCTAGGATTATATGGTTCTATAATCTAGCCTAGAAGTAACAAACGCATGAATGAGTTTTTCTGCGTCACGCTGAGGAAGGATTTTCCTGATTTTATTAATATTACGTAGATGAAAGAAGGCAATTCTGGATATTTGCTTTATATGGTGAATAAAGGACAAATCCTCATCAAATATGACTCCAAGGTTCCTCACAGTTTTGCTGGAGGCCAAGACAACATCATCTAGAGTAACTAAGTGATTATAGAAAGAGTTTCTGAGGAGTTTAGGACCAAGTACAATAGCTTCTGTTTTGTCTGAATTTAGAAGCAGGACATTTTTGGTCATCCAGACCTTTATGTCTTTTAGACAGGCTTCAAGTTTTACTAACTGATTAGTTTCAACTGGTTTTATAGAAAGATATAGCTGAGTGTCATCTGCATAACAATGGAAGTTGATGCAGTGCTTCCTGATGACATCTAATGGAAGCATGTACAAAGTAAAAAGTATTGGGCCTAACACTGAGCCTTGTGGAACTCCATAATTAACTCTTGTTTGTCTGGAAGACTCATTGTTGACATGGACAAACTGATAAGTAGGATTTGAACCAGTCTAATGCAGTTCCTTTAATCCTTGTAAGAGCTTCTAATCTCTGTAATAAGATCGTATGATCAATCATATCAAAAGCAGCACTGAGGTCCAGAAGAACAAGTACAGAGACGAATCCATTATCTGAGGCTAACAAAAGGTCGTTAGTAACTTTCACCAGAGCTGTTTCTGTGCTATGATGAACTCTAAAGCCTGACTGAAAATCTTCAAACAGATCATTCCTTTGTAAATGATCACAAAGTTGATTTGCAACAACTTTTTAAAGGATTTTAGAAATAAACGTCAGGTTGGAAATTGGTCTGTAGTTTCCTAAAACAGCTGGATCAAGAGTCGGCTTTTTAAGTAAAGGTTTAATTACAGACACTTTAAAAGCCTGTGGTACATAGCCGGTTACAATAGATAGGTTGATCTGATCTAATATGGTAGTATTAATTAAAGGGAAGACTTCTTTAAAAAGTTTAGTTGGGATGAGATCTAACAGACAGCTAGAGGATCCAGATGAAGAAATAATTCTAGTTAACTCAGAGAGCTCAACAGGAGAGAAACTTTCCAAGTATACATCTGGTCCTACAGTTGCTTCCAGGGCTGCTGTGCTTAACATCACATCAGTGATGGTGTCAGGAAGGGTCGGCCCGATTCTCTCCCGAGTAAGAATTTTATTAATAAAGAAGTTAATGAAGTCATTACTGCTGAGAGCTGAAGGAATAGAGGGCTCAACAGAACTGGGACTCTTTGTCAGCCTGCTACAGTGCTGAAAAGAAACCTGGGGTTGTTCTTGTTGTCCTCTATTAATGATGAATGTACTATTCTGTTTTGAAATCACTGCAAATTATCTACAACATAGGACTGACATTACAAAACATTTTGAATGAAAAATTAACACAAAATAATGTATTTGGGGGTCAGATTTTCTTTTCATAGCAATGACTCAAAAGCTGTGGGGAAAAAAAGCATGCAAAAATTCAGTGTATACAATTTATTTTCCATGAAGTACTTAGCACAATTTTATAAATTATATCACAAAGTCATCATCATGGTTTCAATATTGTCAGATTCCAGACAATCTCCCAGCCACAATTATAATAATAATTATAGGTCCAATAATAAAGTATGTTTCTGGTGAGATACATGTAAAAACATAACAATTTCATCTGACACAATTTTTTTCTTTGATATTCACATAATCATATTATGAAATCTGAATGTATTATCATATCAAATGATGAACGATAGATGGATGACTGGAGGGAAAGGTGTTCTGAAAAAAACAAAAAACAAGATACATTTGAAATGACCACTATAACAGCCTAAATGTAAACCCAGAGAAATGACCTTGAGGATACCCAGAGCTTCATAGGATGGAGGTTAAGGTCAAGGTAAAGCAAACAAACAACACATAGTCATTAATTTTTACCATTACCTGTTGGTTTTTTTACCCCCCCCCCTCCTCACAAACACACACGCACACACACAAAAGAAATAACATTTATTATAAGAAAATAAACCAACAAAACATTCTTAAAGGTGTGATATGTTTGTCAATCTGATCAGCTGTTGGATGCAGGTTTTTGCAGTGAGTGGAGTGTGTTTGTGTAGTGAGTAGACACTCACTACACAAACACACTCCACTCACTACACAACCAAAATATACTAATGGTGCTGTGTGGAGCGATGAGGTGGATCGGATGGAGAGAGAGAGAGTGAGCTAGGACAAGTCAGGCCAGGAGTATTCCTGGGAGACTGGCCAGGTGCTCCCCAGGCAGGGGTCCTCACTATATGAGAAGGTACTATATGATTAAAGAACTATATATATATTTATATATATATATATATAAATATATATATAGTTCTTTAATCCTTTGTGTAGACTGACATCTGCTGTGTTGGACCATCTTACACCTGCATCTTATCAAATGTGTGGGCAGTTTTATAATCTCATGTTCACCATGAAACACTGACAGATTTACATTGTGGCTCTAAAGAGCTAAAGTACTTTTTATACATTACACAGGGATTAGCCGACCATCTTTACAATTCAGTTTTTCAAAAGCGAGTTTTTCTAAGGAACTTCAACAGCAGATCTCAAAATCAAATGAGCCTCTGTCTGAAAGGGTCTCAAACAGATCACCAGCTTCCAACCAAAAGCTCCTCACTTCACTACAATGACAATAACGTTGACAAGCTGTTGACGGGATTTCAGATCTACCTTCAATATGATCATCTCAGCTCTGCAAGCAGCTGTGAGGGTTTGTCACAGCTGCACATGGCTGAGTTCACCTCCAGGTGGCTCACCAACATCCTGTCTGACAGGAAGCAGCAGCTGGAGTGGGTAAAACACATCTTTTTCCCCTCACGGTGGTGTTTATTGCCTTGTACCATTCTTCTTGTACATAAAACAGCTACAACTCTTTTCAGTCAGTCAAGCTCCTGGAGTTTGCAAATGACACCACCTTCCTTGGGCTCATCTCTGTCAGTATCCCTGCTTTCCAAATATTTTTTCCCTTTTTGTCTTTTTCCCCCTTCCCTGTTCCAGTCTATATATATATATATATATATATATATATATATGTGTGTGTGTGTGTGTGTGTGTGTGTGTATGTCTGTGTCTATGTGCCTCTCAGCAGTCAATTTAGTTCCACCTGCGGCTGATCACCTCGGGCGACTGGCACACCTGATCCCTCCCTGGCAGTATATCTACCTCTGGTCAACCGCTCCACCTGCATCAGTTTGTTATGCTATCACAGTGGTAGTATGACTTAGACACAAGACCTGTTTGCTTTCGCTTTGCCTTACTCCTGTATTTCAAATCCAGAGCCCGTCAACATATCAGTCGCCTGTCAGTCAGAGCTTCAGACCTCGATCACTCTGTCTGCAAGTTCAGTGAACTTTCTCCCAGCTCTGACCAGCACCGATCAGCTGCCAGCTAGCACGCCACTCACCTATCTGAAATCAAGTCTGATCCGACCTGCCTCAGCTCCTTCTCCTGTCAGCCGAGCTGAGGAAAATCCAGAGGGTTCCTTCTCCAGAGTCCTGTAATTTTTGATTGCCAGCATCTGACCGCCTTGACTGACCACTCTTAAGATGTTGTATGTGGTGTGACTTTAACGGTTTAACGGTTATTTACAAACTTAAAAACTGAGAGATACTTTTTTTAGTTTTTGCTGAATATTTGAAGGCATAATGTTATGTTTATGCTGACATATAAAGTTAACAATTAAATATTTTTAAGAACTTTGACATATCATCAAGAATATCATTAATCATAAAAACACAAATTTATCAGGATCTTTTTTTAGGTCCATATTGCCCACCTGTGTTCTCAAGTCTTTCAGTGGGGCCATAACTCCCATTTATTTTGCCACTCTGGTATTTCCCTGCTTCTGGCGGCCTTCCATCGAAGCCGACACTTGCTCCTTTGTTTTTGCTTGTTTAGTCTGTGTCAGGTTCAATCCTTCATCGGCCCCCAGCTGGTCGTCCCCATCATCTACCCGTTCCTCACTGTCCTTGGTCTAACATCACCTTGGACTTCATCACTCGATTAACTCCTTCTCAGGGTAACATAGTGGTCCTCACAGTTACAGAGCGGTCCTCTAAGGCAGTCCATGTCATCACTTACCAAAGCTACGTTCTGCTTGAGAGACCTAACCCAACACGTGTTCCAGCCTCATGGTATCCTCTTTGACATAGTAGCTGACCGTGGCCCCCAATTCCTCTCTCAGGTGTGGGGGGCTTCCTACCAGGCCCTGGGTGCCACACCCAGTCTATTCTCTGGTTTCTACCCACAACCCAAAGGTCAAACGATAGAGCACACCAGGAACTGCAATCCATTGTGTCATCGCTACCAACCCAACTTCTTGGAGCTCATATGGAGAAAAGTATGCTGACAGCTCTCACACCTCTGCTGCTCCCTTTCAAAGCTCTCTGGGGTACCAGCCCCCCCTTTTAATCATCTGAGGAGGGAAAAGTTGCTGTGCCTTCTGTGCAGGATCAACTCCACTGCTGAAAGGTGTGGAGGGATGCTAAGGCCGTCGTACTTCGCACGGTAGAACAGAACAAGCGCCTCATCAACCCTTCCACATTTCTACTTAAGCTCCGCAGTTCCATTAGGATCCATCCCTCTTTCCATGTCTCCCAACTTAAACCAGTTACCACCAGTGCTCACTGCCCTCCTGCCAGACCCCCTCCATCTGCCCGCGTTCTTGATGGCTCACCTGCCAATCTTCGCTCCAGCAACAGCCAATCTTCTCAATACTCACCTGCCAACCGGAAACACCGGACCCGCCGGCTGTCATCATCACCTACCTGTCTCCAGTATCCAACCAATCTGTACCTTCACTCATCTAACCACCATTAGCTCTCCGCCCGCCAGACATCACATACTCACCTGCCCACTCCTGCCGACTTCCAGCCTGTCACGGCTTCATCGTTAATTCCCTGGCACCCATTCCTGTTGTTGACTCACCAGTTCCTCAGACAAACTACTCATCTTGCGTAACAATCTCTGCTGGGGATGAAAGTACCTACAGCTGGAAGATTGACCATCTGGTACCCTGGTACTTTCAAAAAAACTTGAAGTTTTACATTACAAAGACAGAAAGAACCCATACCACCCCCATCAACCTGTGTAACTTCCCAGTTGACACTGTGTCCTACTGCTTTATGGGCAACATCATTACCCGTGACCTCAAGAGGGAAAATCAGCTCCCTCACCAAGAAGGTACAACAGCAGCTGCCTAAAGCAATGATGGTGCACTTCAACACAGCCATCACTGAACATTGCTGCCACTGGGCAGGACAAAGTCAGACTGCAACACATCATTCATTCTGCTGAGAGGGTGATAAGCTGCAATCTGCCGTTCCACGAGGATAACATGTTGTTTGGGACAAGTAAAATCTTTGAATATTGAGTACATCTGCTTCCTGTAACTTGAGGCCTGTCATTGCTGCAATAAAAAACCTGCAGTACCCTCTAAATGTAAAGCTTGTACAAGGAGAAAAGTCGGTGACAAAGCCAAAGACTCAGAACCACCATATGATACAGGTAGATCACATTTCAAGGTGGACTGAAGCACAAGAGATATTTCCCTGAGACAAATTGGGTTTGCCTCAAAAATCACTACTAGCCAGTAACTGAAAGCTATTATGGCCCACGACATTGTGTTTAAGGTCATGGGGAGGCCAGTGAGCCCAGTCTCACTCACAGATGTAGTTAGCATTGTAGACTTAACAGACAGCTTTTGACTGCTTGTGGGAGATGGATATGTACATCCCATGAAAATTGTTGGCTTTTCTACTATGTGTGGACAAACATTTGATTCTCTTTAATACAGTACTTAATGGGATTTAAATATTTCTTCCATTCCATAACCCTCCATTTTTTTGTTTTCCATTCCTAGTGGATTTGCTCGTGTGCTTAGGATACTTATTCTGTTGAAAGGAACTCTTACGGTTCCATTTTTGGACAGATTCTTTGGGAGCACCAATATACTAAATTGCACATGCATGGAACTCATCTACGTAGCTCATGAATGCATACCCTAAAAATGCAGTATTAATGGAGTCATGTGCGTGGACCAATGTTGACTTTAAGCATATAGTTCCATTCCTTCTACAAGACACGGAAACCATGAATCAAGCTTAACATTTCTGTCACTGTTCTTTACAGTTAGTATGAGGTTTTTCTCGTAAAAAGCTGTCTCTGGTCTTCACCAAATATGTACAGTTACTGTGGCAAATTTTTTTTAATTGCGATTCACCCAGAGAACATTATTACAAAAAAAGAAAATGCATTCCCTTTCTTTCTGTAGATGCATGGATTTTGAAACTGACAGTTCCAAGATTCCTGTGATGAATTGTTGGGGTTCTAAACACTTCTTTTTCAATCAAGCAGTCTGCTCTTGGGCTAAATTTGCTGCCGCTTTTTAGATCTCTTGCCACACTCATAAGCATCCACTACACTTTTTCTGAATGCTTTTTGAGAGCCCTTTAGATCTTGGCATGATGACACCACACTCTTAGATAGTTTTAAATAAACCCCAAATGGCAGCGAGATGTCAGAGGTTTAAATTAAACAGGTTTCACCTCTCATTAAAGCACTACCAATCATTGTCATCTAATTGGGAACCCCTGATTCTAATTTTATGCATTAGACGGTGTGATAAATGTGGGGGTGTACTTGCTTTTTCCAAGTTTATGTTTTTTTTATGTTTCTAAATTAGACTTAAAAATGTTAATTTTATATTCCATTTGTTTGAGTATAACACTTATCTTTAGGCGCTGTTTCAAAGAGGATCCCATTTTTGCTTGCTCAAATATGCCAAATGAAGACTTTTAAGAGAGAGATTTTTTCACAACTGTATTTGTTGTTACCATCATTACTTATTAGTATTAGTATCAGCCCTTTTAACACAGAAGATACTGTGATGTTAGCAATAGGAAAACCACAAGTGTAAATATTAAAATGTACAATGTCTAAAATGAATTTGCAGGCCATGCCTTTCCTACTATGACAAGTCAAAATGTCTGCTGTAAAAAGGCCTAATTTATAATTTTTCTATTCTAAAAAAGTAGTAATTGTAAACCACACCAACAAAGTAGTTTTGCCGTGTCTAAAAGTACCAGTAAGTTTAAAAGGTTTGACCAGGAAAAGGAAGGTGCTGGCTTAACTCATTATAAACCTATTTTTGTATCACCTACAGATGGACATAATGGGTTTATACACAGGTTTCATGGTGACTTTATGCATACAATTAAACGGCATTTTCCTTTTATTTGAAAAAAAAAAAAAAAAAAGGGATTCTCCCCAGGCATAAGAGTTCACGGTAAAGGGTGGGGAGAGATTCAAGCGTTCATTCATTGATTTTCCTTTGTCCTCTCAGTTAGCGGACAGCTGGATCCTCAGTCTGAACACTTCCGATTTACAATCGATCAGTATTCAGATAGCTCATCCCCGTCAACCTCTGCAACACAAGAATACAGAAGTGAGGCATTCACAGCTTTACCTAAAGTATCACTCAAATATTCTGTATAATGCTTTGCATTTTCCTTAAAATAAAACACATTTTTGTATCTATCTATCTATATATATCTATCTATCTATAAACCATTAATCTTCATATAATATTCTTTATTCACATTGGTTGTACTCTAATCGTTAGGTAAGATCTGCTTCAGTGAATGAATCAATGCTGATATGATGAGCATGTTTATGGTTGAAATAGTCAATGGTACCTAGCTTGGATGGGACTGATTATGGACAAACAATCAAGGGATTCTGTGCTGTGAGGTGCTTCAAAAACAGGCTTACATTATGACCAGAATAGATATACTACACCCAACATCCATGGCAAGAGAAAAAAAATGCTGTAAATCATTTCATAGACAGTTTTATACAAATTTTAAAAATATTTCTGAATATATCTGCCAACTAAATGTAGAGTCCAGGTGAATGTGTATCAGTCTTTCAGTTTAGGATTTTCTTTCTGATTGGGTACAAGGGTGACTTATTTCAGCCCTGTTTCTTTTCATAGTGTGGTATCAAAACAATTGTCTGCATCTGGTCAGTGTTCCCCAAGTGGAATCCTGGATTCACAAAGATTCTCAGAGTCCTCTCAGAGAGCTCTTAACTTAGCCTTAAAATTTTTAGCAAGGAGTTTCAGCTTATAGAGTGATTTAGGAAACTTCTCATGGGCAACTCTGAGCAAGGACAGAAACCCATATCTTACTGAAGAGGTGTGCTTGACCCCGTTGCTAGGGATGACACATCATTTTAAAATATGTGATTGGTTGATCCAAAGAAATGCAATCTGAGAAATGGGCTCAGAATTGACAGTGACATCCAGTGGAAATAAAATTAACTACGTGCCAATAATGAGATGGACCACAAACATCATCACTGCAAGATATAATTTGTAGCGTTTCATTAACGTGCGTTCATTCGGTGTTTAAAGAATATTTCTCTGACCTCTTCCTTAACTTTCTCCACTGCTTGAGAAATTCTTAAGCCTCTTAAAAGTCCTCCTCCCTGATCCTAACATTTTTTCTTCATAGGAGCTCTCTTAAGGGTTAAGATGTTTTGTGAATAACTTTCATCTCCACAAGGATCTACTCTGAACTTTAAAAGGACATTCTTAGAAAACACACAACGTCACAGATTTTTCATGGAATTTCACCACGAGGAGTAACTTTTAGTTTTTTAGATCTTTGTGAATATGGCCCCTGATTTCTTTTCAGCAAGTAGCTACCTCTTTGTTCCTCTTCTTCTGCTTTTAATGTGAGACAAAAAAAAAATTCCCCACGGAGTTCATTGCACTTACAAAGCAACAATATCATTTATTTGGAGTAGTGTTTGTGTCCACCTGTTAAAGTCAGACGATGCAGACAGTGAGACCCAATAGCACAAGTTAGAGACAGATGGCAGTTTGATGTCTATGCTGAATGTTGTGCAAAAACAGCCAAAAGCAAAGTCAGGGAGGATCCAAAAAACACAGGCAGGAACAGTCCAAAGTCCACAAAGTAATCAATGACACCAGTGAGTGACCAAAAATAATATAGGTCAGTACACAAAAGATCATGGAAAACAAGCAAGACAGCTGGAACGTAGTACATGGAAACAGTCGGTAAGGGAGAAACAGACTATATACACACGAGGGCTGAGAGATAATTGAACACAGGTGGAAACAGTCGGAGCAGGGAAGACAATCCCAATGGTGAGAAGACAAAACAAAAAACAGGAAACACATTAAAAAAAACAACAACAGACATAACTTCAGCTACAGACTGTGTCACGAAGTGTTCACTCTCTTTTTTTTTTGCTCTGTTCTTGGTCCCCAACAACTCCTAAAGGGAAATATCAAGTTTTCTCAATGCTAAATGCTCTCCAGTATTCATGGCTATGTTCAGGCTGCAGGTTTTTTTTTTTTTTCATATCCCATCTTCAGGACAAACTGTCTGCACTGTTATCTGAAAGTAAGCGGATTGGATTTGGTGTGTTCAGACAGCACCAACCTATCTGCACGGGTTGCCGTGTTGTACCTCCCAGTATTTTGCATGTTTAAGTAATTTAGTTTAAGCAAAATGGACACTCTGTTAAATTGCACATTTGAAAGACACAAACCTCCATGCATGTCGTTAGTAGATCAGCTTGGACATTTTATGTGTAAAGTTTCCACGAGCTTTTACACACACAAACCATTAGTAAATCATGCCCTAAGTGAGCAAAATCTGTAAAATGTAACATGTTTCATAATTATCTGACAAAAACTGGCTATGATTTAAAATACACGGGTTAGATACATAGAAAATACAGAAGTATAACCTGATCACACCCCTGTTCCTTTCACAGGGGTGTGAGACACACCTGAAGCAGGTTATGTTTGATGAATTGTGGGTAAACAGTAGGCTGGTGGAAGACAGCCTCTGTTCCTTCAACAGGGGTCTAAGGACAGCAGGCTGAACAGATGGATGGTGAGGACCGGACAGACCTGCAGAGGGTCAGCTGGTCAAACACCCCGCTGTTCCAACGTGTCACACACACATGAAGTGAAAACCTTTCCGCAGCTTCCATCCTGCTACATCGCACCACACAGCGTTACCCTCACGTTGCGTACTCTGTCGCTCTACTTTTAAGGATATTTCATTTTTGCAAAAAAATACTTTCATTCTTTATTCTTTTATTTTGATGGTCTTTTTTAGAAGGTCATTCAATTGGTTTCTAGTCAATGCGAGTGCATGCCAATGAAGTGTTTAAATCAGGTATGTAAATTTAACATAATACAAACTACAAATTAATTTTGTAGTTCAGTATGTGTATTGCTGAAAACTATTTGCAATTCAATTGTGGTCCAAAACTGCTGGAGGTCAAATTCCGCAAGCAACTCCCTAAGGATTGAATATTTTAGATTAGATATAACTACAACAACGCTTTGTTAACGGTAATATGAGCACTTACACTCATTAGCAGGAACAACTAGAGCAAGCAAAATCGCAGAGGCAGAGAACAATGAGGACAGGCCATCTCAGACAAGACGGTCCCTGTTAGGAAAAATAGTAACTCATTGTCAGTGTGTAAATTAAGTTACTGTTATGTGTTTCCGTTAGTCTATGTAGATAACTGTAGTTGAAAGTTCACTACTACATACACAAACCACGAGTTCCTCTCTTGCAACACAGGAACTGGCTTATCTAGTTTAGCACACACATTGATTAAAAGCAAACATACTCATATAGGGTGCAAAGAGCATTGAACCCCTACGCACTCACGTTACACAACATGTGACCTTATCTATAGCAATGTAATCACGTGATGTTTTGTAACCACATACATACAATAAAAGGAGCAAAGAGGGAAGTCTGATTCGGAGTTGGCTGATGCCAGGTGAAGAGCTTACAACTCTAAGACCCTGCACGGACTTCCCTTGCTGCAAGTAAAACTCAAGCCTTGTGTTTGTCTGACTGTGGGTTTGATTCTTATTCTATCAGCGCTATGTTATAGTTCTGAACCTAACAGTCCCTGAAAACTTTTCCATGAGCCTAAGAAGGACAGAACTGGCCACATACCTGGCAAACCTAAAAGAAGATTTGGTGACTGTTTCAGAAATAAATCAAACCCAAATCCTCAGTGGATGCAATATAGGAAACTGTCCATGCTTTCCAGATACTTTTAGCTTTGACTGAGGTGTTGGCAGGAGGATTTAAAATGGCTTGTTATAATTAACAACACAGTTAAAGGCCTGCAAAACCAAAAGGCTCCCCCGCTGGACAGATTGGAGGACCTGGAAAATAGATCACCGTCAAATCTATACAGACCTGCAAATTCATGTGGGGTGAAAAAGGTGACATGTTTTGATTGTGTGTAAAGTTCATGCCGTAACATTTTTGCCTGGTAATTTTGGTGATTTCAACATGTAAATGAAGAACTTGATGCACTTCAAGAAAAAAGGGAAAGACAACATTTACTCCAAAATACATATTTATTAAAGATTATTTCTCTATATCTTGGGCTGTAAAAGCCTTTTAAGTCTTAGTTTTGGCTGTTTAACAGCTGGTGAGCCAAAAAGTCTATTTTTCAAGGACTATGTGCATCTTTCTTGCCACATTTATTTCTCTTACCACTTCTTCCCTTTTCCCTGCAACACTCGTAGATGGCTTGATATATGTCGAACTCCGAGCTTTTCTCTCTCACTCTGAGCAACCTATTTAGTCACTGGGCCTTGTCTTTTGTCACTGCCAAATTGAAGGAAACAGTTTTCTGAACCATCGCTGTATCCTTCTTGTCTGAAAATAATGTTTAAAGAGGCAAACATGTTTGACACCCTGGGGGAAAGCCATGGCTTTCTATGAACAAGTTGCTATACTGTAGGTTGATCTGATCTAATATGTCAGTACTAATTAAAGGGAAGACTTCCTTGAGAAGTCTTGTTGGGATGGGATCCAAGAGACAGCGAGACAATCCAGATGAGAAAATAATTGTAGTCAAGATATAAATCTGGTCCCACAGTTGCTTCTGGGGCTGCTGTGCTTAGCAACACATCAGTGGCAGTGGCAGGAAAGGTCTGCCCAATTTTTTTCCCAAATGATAAGAATTATTTTAGTAAAGAAGTTGATGAAGTCATTTCTGCTGAGAGCTGAAGGAATAGAGGGCTCAACAGAACTGTGACTCTTTGTCAGCCATTTCCCCTCCAGCTTTCTAGTCGCCTGCCTAGCAGAGCGTAACTGTGAGTTGTACCAAGGAGACAACTTCCTCTGGTTCATGACTCTTTTATTCAGAGGGGCGACATCATCCAGAGTTGCAGCAGAGAGGCTGCAGTGTTTTCTACAAGATGATCCACTTGTGTGGGACTAAAGTCGACGTAGCTGTCTTCCACTGCTTTGGCACATGGCAAAGACGATAAAAATGTAATTGCTTCCTTAAACTTGGACACAGCATTATCAGACAAACATCTACTGTAATGGAATTTATTTCGAAATGCTGTGTAGTCCATTGTTGTAAATTCAAATGTTATTAAAAAGTGGTCCGACAAAACAGGGTTTTGAGGAAATATGACTCCATTTTTCTGGCCAACTACACGCAAGTATGAGGAAAAGTTTCATAACATGAATTCACAAAACAGGGTGAGGTCCTTAACAATGTAGCAATTACAGACCCATATTGGAAAATGTGACAATATGACAACTTTGGCCATACCATTTGGCTTTATTGGTTCCTATAGGGATAATTGGATCCTCTAGCCCTTAAGAAATTTACATGAATTTCAACTGGAAAAGAAGGAAATGGGTCCTTATTTTTTTTTTGTAAACCCCCCAAATTTTTTAAAAATGGGCTTATTTTCCATTCATCCAGTGTCTATATTTATTGAAAATCTATATGAATAAGGTAAAAGAAATGTTGCCGGACATTTAGGCATGAGACATTAGGGCTGTTTTTCCTTTTGATGATCCGGAATAGTTAAAAGACAAAAACGAGTAAACCATCTTGTGCCAATTCTTTTATTGATTTTTTAAAATTATAAATTGAACAATGAAGAAAGTTGGACATGTGACATGGAAGTAAACTTAATCTTTCAAAATAAAAGGCAAATGAATTGAAGAGCAATAGATGGATAGAAAAGTATGGAGGATACCCTCTGCCACATTGTTGATGAGGTTTAGGGCTGTATTTTTGGTTCTGATAGGCTAATTATGATGGTTTTGTTTGTACAGCCTTAAAGGTGAAGCTTTTTAGAATTGTGAGGAATTTCCTGCACAGGTTTTGGAGAGCAGTCGGATTCTATTATTGAACCCAGAACAAGCCTATCAAAAATCTTGTCTTTCCTTACAAAGCTCTTAATGGCCAATTTCCATCTGATCTCAATCTTATCTGATCTTATTGCACCATATCATCCTAGAGTATCTGAAATCAGAACGGGAGGCAGAGTCTTCAGCTTTCAGGCCAATCTCCTGTGGAGCCGTCTCCCTGCTTTGAGGCAGACACCCTCTCTACTTTTAAGATTAGGCTTAAAACTTACCCATTTGACAAAGCTTCTAGTTAGGGATGGCTTCAGGTGACCTGAGTCATATCTTCGTCATGCTGGTTTACTGGAAGACCTTCCATGATGCACTGAGCTCTTCTCCAACTCTTTCACTCTCCATGCATTTCTATTCCTCCATTACACCTCATTAACTTTATGACTTCTCTCTCCCATTATTTTATTGTTTGTTATTTCTATGAAGTTCTCTTCCTTGTGTGGTTTTGTGTTTTATTTTTACAGGTATCCCTGGAGCTGCATGTCTCTGCACGGTGACAACCAGCTCCACCAGCAGGTTGTCTTGGACAATGCCGTTACTCTCCCTTCACTCCAACCAGTTGAGGCAGATGGCCGCCCAGCTCGGAGCCTCGTTGTGTCAAAGGCTTTTTCCTGTTAAGGTTGAAAGTTTTTCTTTCCCACCATCAGATTATTTATCACATGGGACCCTGTTGATTTGCTGGTTTGCTCTTTATAACGTTGTAAGGTTCTATTGTGAGGACTTTACAATGTTAAGTATCTTGAAATCATTTTTGTGGTGATTTGGCACTATATAATTTGAATTCAACTGAATTGAATTCAATCAAATTTGAATTGAAGCCAGTGGAAACCGTTGAGTCAGATGTGTTAAACACTAAAGTCAACCACCGGATCAGACATCAGTGTTATGTGGTGGGTGTTTTTCCAGGACCCAAATGCAAGCTCACAGACTCGAGGTATAAGTTCCAAAGTATAGTCTTTATTTGTAATAAACAAAAAACAAAAACAACGAACCAAAAGGTGGCACCTCTCGTGTCCACTTACTTCCAGTCGGGAGGGCAACTCGACCGACAGCTCCAGGGGGACACGGCAGCCGGCAGACCAGCGGAAGGGACGGCGTCAACAATCCTCCGAGCCGGGAGGGCAACTCCACCGACTGGTGATTTTGACAGGGAATATCCGCAGGAGACACAGAGACCGGAGGAACGGGAACAGGACTGACGGAGAGCTGATGGAGAGCAGACGGGTGGCTAACAAAAATGAACCGACAACCAGAGTTGTGCAGGGGCAGGGTACATATAGTCTGGGGAGGTGATCAGGGAGATGCAGCACACCTGCAGGCGGTGATCAGGGGTGAGTGGCTGCATCTGCTGGGACCGGTGAGGGGCGTGGCCACGGGAGGTGAGGGGCGTGGCCACAGACAAAGACAGGGGACTGAGGGGACACAGGAGGAAAGGTGATCGGGGGCAAAAACGGAGGAAAAAACTGGACTCCTGACACGTCAGTGTTTTGGCCAAAGGCTACATCTCACCATCAGTAAGTGTAAAGGAATGCATTTGCATTATCATGACTGTAATATATTACAGACTTATTGTTCAACCTAACACTTATGAATTGAGATTATTCAAGCATGCCTATTTTTTATTGCATGCATGTATATTATTAAATGTATTGTATGATTAAATTATTATCATAGTTTTTTTCCCCACTGCATGGTCAGTTTTGAAACAAGCCTTTTTGTCAAACTCTGACACATTTTAAAAGTGCACTTTCCCTTTCAAGTAAACCAACATTAAACAAAACTGATGGCAAACAGTTCAGGAAGCACTTGAGCTTCATATCCAGCCAATGTTTTGTCACTGTGACTCCGCTGGGGGCGCCAACATATCAGGGGAGATGGACCATATATACATTTTAAACTCTTACAATTTAGAAGTTAAACTATCACTAAATGTCACAATGTCACAATTTTGTTGGATATTCCAGAATCTTTGTAACTACTGTAGTTAACCAGTGGCAGATATTTATTCTTGATTTTATGTAATTTTCTTTTGATTATGTGTCAACACTCGATTTAAATTTCCTCTGTTATACATTAGATATCTGCCTCATGTCAGGCTGAGTCAAGCGCTTTGATGATTGAAATTGGAGATATTTTCATATTTCAAGAGAGTTTCATTCACATTTTAAAGGCAGCAAGGGAAATTAAACTTTACGCTATTATACTGTGCTAATATGGACACTTTAATATGTGATGGTTAACCACAGGTAATTTTGTCATTGCAATCTTGAACGCATTTTGATGAGATATATTTTGTACTGGATGATCACATTTGGTTTCACCAAACCAGATATCCCCACATTGAAATAAAAATACTGTGTATAAAGGAAGCATGGAATCTTGGGTTATTTTTAAATATACAAATCTTTGACTGCACTATCAGTCAGGTATGTTTTGAATATCATTTTTTCTCTTTAGCGTACAGTCATCAGAGCTCAGACCCTGCTGCTCCAATAGCAAACACAAATCCTCAATGGGATTTCAACCTCAAAACGTACAAATCCGAGAAAGCTTATTCAGTAAAAACCTGCTTTCTGGGTGTTTACTGAAGGAGTCTTTTAGCTATCTGTCAAACTAAAATCTAAAATATCACGAGAGATTCATCATGGTCATGCCCTTCTATATAGGCTTCTACATACTGTATGTTAAACTCTTTATGTCTAAAAAAGTACGTGTCTGTCTGTATGTTTCAGCTTTGAAAGCAGTCTTGTCATTGACTGTATCTCAGAGTGTCTGTGGTCTTTCTTTAACTTGAAAGACTCATTGCTGCCCCTTTAAAACACAATACAGGCACAATTTTCATTGCAGAGGCATTATGTTAACAGTGTGTCAAGGGTCATGTGAGCTTCCTCAGAAATACCTGTGTTCAGGTCACACACTCACTGGAAGGCAACATCAATGAAGAACAAATTGCAAACAAACACTTTTCTGTATTTTGTTAACAATTTTGGTCTGTTGTACAATGTTTTAATTTTTTTAATCTGGGTTGTAGAAATGATTGAAACAAGCCTTTTAGTGACTCCGTAGGGAGATAAAATGAGACATGAGTGTGCTGTTTATGACCAAGGAGTCTTACTGGGACACTGAAATCAGCATCTGCTGGCAGTGAAAGTTTATTCCGTGTACACAAGTGGCGGAGGCTTACCGCCGAGGTCCCAGCAGTCTCCACCCCTCATCTGTGTCTAATATGATGAATGATGTTCCTCTTTGCTTTCTAAAACTCCCCTGTGCTCTGCTGTGGGCTAGAAAGTGCAGTGTCAGGACATTAGCTCTCAACACTGCCACTGTCCCTGACATCAGGGATCCTGGAAGCAGTCACAAATAATTATGTTTCTCCAGAATAAAAATGCCCTCATAGACCCATGTGACTCTGACCTTGATAATTTATAAAATTAAGGTTTTGTATTTTCCCATTAATTTCCTGGAAGAACAGTAATAGTAATGTTTGAAGTGAGAACACATTGTATTTCCTGTCACGTGAATAGGCAGAAATTAAAAGAAACAAGGTTCCTGTTGAGTTTTGAGGGCCGTCACGTAAACACAGACACTCCCCTCATGTTGTCAGTGCTGATGCTCACATCTACTTCCTGTTAGCTACAGCTGGCACATTAACTGTTTTTACACAGAACTCTTTGTATTTACTCTGGAGATGATTTTCTACTCTTTTCCTGATCATGCAAGTCTGAAGAGAGTTTAAATATACAGATATCAGCCTTTCTAAACTAT
The DNA here is from genome assembly GCF_029030835.1 of Brachyistius frenatus. Lineage (NCBI taxonomy): Eukaryota > Metazoa > Chordata > Actinopteri > Embiotocidae > Brachyistius > Brachyistius frenatus. Next base: position 31,738 of record NW_027211041.1, read on the forward strand.
TCAATTCATTCAAATTGTCACAGATGGTCAATTATTGTTATTAGTGTCACAGCAAACGGTCTGAGTGATTTTGCAAGTGAGACATTTCTGTTTTTGATCATTTTGAAAAATGTGCAAAGATGACAAAACAAAATGAAAACATGTTTTGACTTTGTCACCGTGGGGTTTAGATTAATGGGTAAAATTGTAAGTTGTGTTAACACACAAAAAAGAATGATGAAGTTACTGATATGCAATTGAATTCCAGTTTTACTGTGGAACACCAGTTTTAAATTGTTTAACATGTGTAATGTCACACTGTCTGACAGCCAGCTTTCTCAAGAGAATATTACAACCTCGTGTCAAAAACCTTATTTGAGAAAAGGTCATGCAGAAGACTGTGTCCCCTAGTGCTCCACTGTTATTTACCTGGATTTACTGCTGCCAATGTGAATATTCATGATGACTGCTGATACCAACAGGACAACAGCATGCTCAGGAACATGTAATGAATAACTGAAGCTTTAAGAATAAGGAACAGCTACAGTTTGAGACAGAGATCATAGAAGCAGCGTTTTCCTTTTTGCTGCCGTGAACATGAAAACTTCCAGTGGCTGCAGCAGGAAGACACCTCTGACCTGAAGAATCGTCTCTCCACTCTGCTAATGACTCCGTTTGACTGCTCTCTTCTCGACTGGAATTACTAGAGGATTAGTTGCTTCATCCTCCCTCTGTGGCTTCTATGTCGATGGCTCCTACTTGCTTGTCAGATAGATGTGGGCTCACTGAGGGAAACAGGGTTGACTTTTTTTCAGCGGGGTGGTTATGGGTAACAGTTTCGGGCTTTACCCCCTTCATAGATGATCTCTGGCTTTACAGTCACGACTACCTGGTTATCTTTGTATCTTTAGGTTACGTATGACATCTGCACATTTCGCTTACCAAACTGAATGTGTTTTAATCCCACTATGCAGACATTTAAGACCTTTCCACTAGCTGGCCTTTCTCACTGAATACTGTGCATGTCGTAGACTGTAGTCTCTGCCGGGGGAAGGACACAGCTGTTGGTGGCCCACCCTCTGGAAGTGGCAGACAGGAAACGTCTCTCTAATAACCGCAATGGCTACGATCACACCACCCTGCAAACAGCTGTTAGAACCCAGATGAAACATCTGTCTTTGGTTATGACCAAATACCTGCAAAATGAGCTCCCAAATAACATGCAATGACACAATATGACATCAAATGGACTTTTGGTGCTAATTACCAAATTTGAACATTCTTGATTTAAGATGGTCGGCATGATAAACATGAAACCTGCTTGATATCATCATATTCACATTATCAGCATGTCAGCATTCCAACATTCACTCCTTAAATGGGCAAGCATGTATAAACATTTTGAAAAAATAATTAATTGATATTTTCTACTGTATTTAGGCTACAATTACACAATTTCATGATTTTTTTTGTTCGAAAAAGGACCTTTAGTTTCCAATTTACCATCTGTATCTCAGATATATTGCCCATTTGAGGTGTACATTTATCATTTTCTTCTTTCTTATATATTAGATGTGCCTACTTTAAAAACATGTTATAAACAGTTAATTTGCTTGTTTTTTATGTATTGTATATAGTTTTAAAAATGTGGAAAAAAATGAACAATAGTCATTGACATGTTTTTGAAATATGATGAGTTATTAACATTCATGAACAAAATATTATTCCTAGATTTTTTTTTCTATCCTCTTCCTTGTGTTACGTTAGAACTATCCTATCAGCATTGGAAGCTGAGGAAATAGTTACTAGCATTTTAATCGGTGACAATGCAAAGCTTCACTTTACAACTTGTACATATGCCGATAGTCCATCCATTCAGGCGCATAATACATCATAATATATCACAATACATCATAAAACATCATAAAACACCAGCCTCTCACTAACAGGTGAGGTGTTCAATCCCATCATATCTCTTATCATCCACAGACCCCTGAACCAATCACAATAGAAACCACCACAAACCTGTGAGTGTGTGTGTGTGTGTGTGTGTGTGTGTGTGTGTGTGTGTGTGTGTGTGTGTGTGTGTGTGTGTGTGTGTGTGTGTGTGTGTGTGTGTGTGTGTGTGTGTGTGTGTGTGTGTGTGTGATCCACTCATTTACTTAAACACATCACCATAATAAATGTGGCGAGGGCACAATGGAGAGAATGGAGATTTGGACGCCACCTGGGGGATTAAACCCCAGAAATTAAATAAATCTTGAATATGGTATTGGTGAGTACTAATTAGGCATGTAGGCATGTTACTGAGAGAAGACAAAGACGCATTTCCAAATTATAAAGTATTTTATTGGAATGACAAAATAATGAAGTGGCAAGACTGCAGCTGCTCGGGAGCGAAGAATGTTAACAAAGGGAAAACTTACAAAACCGATAAGGGAATTAAAAATATCTTTATTACATTTTAGTTCTAAAATACAAACTTAGCACAAAACTACAATCTACAGTAAAGTCTAACATGTCTAAAACTAAGAGGCCAAAATAAAGAAAACTAAAGATTTTTTTTTAAACTGAGGCCACTTGTGAGAGGCAGTCTATGTTGAGGAGCCTCTGGTACCTTCGGTATGGAGCTGACAGGGAAATCAAGTTGGTCGAATCACCATGGGGTTTCCCAACACAGATGTGAGCTGTCACAAAGGCAGACACTAGGCATGTTAGCATTTGGTATTTCGGCAAGAAGACTGATTATTTCATGACATACCTGCGACAATAACCACAGCAGTCTCAGGACAGGAGGCAAGACACAGAGCAACTAACAGGTGCTTTTTATACCCTGTAACGAGCTGAGGGTGGAGTCAGGCCTCAAGCTGCATTCAGAGTCACTGCACCTGACTGCTCACTTCAATGCGAAACATTCAACACCACAACGCAAACATCATCTATTACTACACACAGACATGAGCAATGCAAGGTGTACTGCACAACTACTCGATCTTTCACTTATGTGTTTGTTGCATTCCTCTAATAATGACTTTAAAATCTTCCCTCATTTAATCCGGTTTGAACCCTCCTCTGCCTCATGTCCAGAGATACGGTTCAGTGCTGCTGCCATCCTCACACTGTCCCGTTGAATACAGCTCACCTTCCTCATCTTCTTCACAGGTTGCCTCCTCTGAATCTGATGAAGCATCAGTAGTACAGATGTTTAGTTTTACTGAATTGTAAAAAGTGCTTTGAGAAATCCCCTGAAAACATGTTATCACCGGTAAATAAACCAATAATACACTTTCAAGAGATAAATAAGAAGTAATCAATATTTTATAGAGTATCTGTGAAGCAGATCTGTGAGTGATTACCACGGTTTTATATCCTCATCTGGGCAACATATCCTAAGGGATACAGACATTCAAATCCTGATTATCAAAGCTGTACAAATGTTATTCATTATTTCTCTACAACAACACATAAAATCTTCCTTAACAACAACAAAACATTAAAGAAAGACATTTCTACACAGACCACATGGCCCCGCCCCCCACCTCCTTTCAGTGTTTCTAATGTTTTAAAGTTCATCTGCTAAATGTTTGCTTAATGTTTGTTCTTATCATTGAGGCCATATACTAACTGAGCTCTACAGTATAACAATCCAGTCATTCTTAGGTGTAACATTTGTTGCGTTACTCTTTTATTCTGCGTAGTACATTTTGGGGAATATGTGAGCGACCTAAGTGCATTTAGGACGTGTTCAAATCCACTTCTGGTAGTTGAACAGCGGATAATCTGCATGTAGTATGACACATGGTGCTAAGTGATTGTACTTAGTCTGTTAATTAATCACAAGTGTGATAGAGCCCTTTAACTTTTGACATAAATGCTTTACAAATGAAATATGTATTGTTAATCTTTGTAATCTTCCCTGTGTCCTTTGCTAGAGAGTAAATTAACTTTAGCCTTTGGCCCTCGCTATATAACCAAAGTGTGTCAGATACGATTATCTTTTGTCAGCTCACTGATAGACTCAGTGGTAAAGTCATATGAAAAATGTAAAGATGAATGCTTAATGTATTCAGTATGAGTGTTGATATCTGCTCGGTAAAAAGGCAAACTGGGCTGAATATGAATTAGCTTGACATGTTCAGATAAGGTTTCCTTTCATCGCACCGTTAAGGATCTTTATCTATGAGCAAGACGTTCCTGTTTACTATGAAGGACTCACAGCCCAGCACCACATTCTCACTTTTCCTCTTCTCCTAGTCTGTCAGTGACATTTTATACATGCTGTTGGAGATTAAAGGGTACCTTTCGCTATCAAAAGAAGTTTATGAGAGAAGCACCTGAGCAAACTGCTGACCTAGCAAATTGAGTAAATATCCCCGACATTTTTGTAGCTGCAGATTCATTAATATTCATTCCGTATGGAAACCAAAGAGCCATGTGAAACACTGCAACAATACCTTTTTCTGCTGTCAGGTATGATTATATTGGCTTCCCATCAGTCATAACATACACTACATTGTATTTCCAGTGGTTACAGATGTTTGGCTAGAGATGGAGGAAAGATGTGGCATTTGAGTGGAGAGATTGGAAGCTTGGTGTCTTTCTCTCATAACAACAGCTGCTGTGTAAAAGCAACGGTCGTTCTGCACACTGCACAGTTGTTTTGCAGTTGTATGTCATTTAATGATGACGTTTTTTCAACAAAGGATGGTGGTGGTGATGAGGGAGGCAGCAATTAACAGATTTTTATTATTAATCCTCCTTAAAATGTCAAGGTTTTTAAACGTAAAGGCCTAACTACAGTGCTTCACTTTTCACTCTTAAAGAAAAAAGGATATGACGATACATTATTTTCCTGACAATGTTACAATGTGAGAAAAATGAAAAGTCGACAATTATGTTAAAAGAAATGAACCAAAGGAGGTACTGGCTCTCTTAAGATCGGTTTCTTTCAATGCAATCACACAACCTCCTTTAACTATGAGCAACAGATTTCGTTGACAGAGCAATAGGCCGACAGTTTGGCCATTAGCCAGCAATATGACTAAAGTATTCACAGACAGGGAGGATAAATTAGAGTAAGCACTATAAATAGAAAGGTGGAGGAAATGATATCAAGGATGAGCCTTGGTCACACCGGTCTGAAAAGTACATTTAATATAATGAATGCGTTGGGTAGATGTGAACATTGTGGAAATGGCGGAGCAGGTATTTCATTTTTTTGCTGTTGCGTTGAAAGTGACATATTATGAGAGGGGCAGTGCAACAACTCTGGACTGTTGAATTCATATGTGAGACAGTGAGAATGGCAAACATCTGATGCCGCAGTGAAACTGCAGAAATGTCCACTGGTCGCTTGATGAAGTACTCACCCTCCTTCATTTTCTGCACACTTTATTGTGTTGAAAATGTCATTTTCTGAGCTTTTCATCGTTCAGGCAGGTCAGAACTGAGGTCAAGATAAATGCAGCCACATAATAGAGGAAAAACTGCACCAGAGTGCAGCAACCGGGACACAGCGAACCAAAATGCCAAGACCACGCTGGAATGTCTTCAGGACAAGTCCCTCACTGTCCTTGAGTGGGCCAGCAAAAGTTCAGACCTAAAAATCCTAGACCCAAGACAACATTTGTGGAGAGACCAAAATATGGCACTTCACATTCACTTCCAATCTTACAACGTTTGACAGGATCTGCAGGATGGATGGAATGATCTGCTAAAATCCAGGTGTGCCAAGCTTTAAAGACTTTTCCATGAAGTCTTGAGTATGGTGTTGAGTAGGGGGGTAGACTGGTGGGGAAAATGACAGTTTTATCCATTTGAAATAAATAAAGTGTTTGTCTGGTAATGGATTCTAAACTTCATTTAGCTGGGATGATGTGATTGAATCTTTGAAGGACTGGAATTTTTGGTCAGTCAGAGACTGAGCTGCTTGACACAGAGGCTGTTTCTAGCCATTGTGTTTTCATTTTGAACACGCGTTTTGCGTACCATTTCAGGCCAGGAAGAAAAACTAAACCCTGGCCAGTGCATTCAATATCATGCTGGTTTACACAGACCACAAACATCACATCTTCATCGCATGAGGAAAAAACAATAGCTACACTGGCAGAAGTTTCGCTGCAGTGTGAACACATCCGTAAGCCTCGGCTATGCAGGTCACACCTGGTCATGAGGCTGAGAGGTAGGGGAATATAAGTGACCTCTCTTCACTCAGCAGTTGCATTGTTTGACTGTTCAGCAGTAAGCATGCTGTGGTATACTAAATGTGTTTTTTTTTTAACTAACCCTACATTGGACCTTTTTTGAAACAACTTTGAAATCACTCATTTACATGAATCTTAAACAAATTCAGTGTCACATCAGATGTTGTGTTAATATGTTAGTTAATTTTCATCCTTAGTTAATAGATGAGCAAAGCAAAGTAGTTTGATGGGAAGTATTTTATCTTCACATATGTTTACCATAAACTGATGAAGGGTCTTTTGTCACAAGCCTTGTGTTCTATATAACAAAACAACTGTGCCTGCTGAGGCAGAACATGAGTAAATTAGCAACATAGCTGCTATTTATACCAGAGCCTAAAGTGAAAAATAAAACCCTGATTAGATTTTTTTGTTCCTAATTCCTTGTCCTTGCAGAATAACTTCAAGAGGGCCCACTGAGGCAATCTACCCTTGGTTCTGAAGGGAAATGCATCCAGTCCGACTGCATGTCTAATAGAAGCAGCCACGACACGGTTGCTTATTAAGACAAATAAGCCCCAGTGCCAGAACAAAGGCGCAGGAGAGCCTTAACGTGCTGCTGTTATCAGGAAGCACGAGAACTTAGCCACTTTATCCTCTCCACACCCTGGCCAATGAGCTTGTTTTACTCTGATCTGAGGGAATGGATGGATCTGTCAGTATCCTCCTAATTACTGCACACTCCACCTGAAAAAGGGAGTGAACAACTTTAGGAGAGGCAGCTATTGTTAGTCTAAAGTCCTACGAGAGTCCTTTAGGATGTGGTTACCTCGCTCTGCATACCATCATCAATTCAGCAACGCTTGTAAAGAGGATTACAACCTTGTTTCCCAAAAAGTTGGGACGCTGCTCAAAATGTAAATAAAAACATAATGTAATGATTTGGAAATCATGTAAACCCATAGTTAAATGAAAATAACTATTCTTTTCAGTTTCAACATTTGATATATTGTCTTTGGTCTATTTAGGTCAGGTTAGGTTAGGTTAGGTAGTTACTTTATTAATCCCCTAGCGAAAAAATTTCCCCTGGGGGATTAATAAAGTAACTACCTAACCTAACCCAACCTAACATAAATCGACCAAAGACAATACATCAAATGTTGAAACTGAAAAATGGTATTGTTTTTTCAAAAATATATGCTCATTTGGAATTTGATGGCAGCAGCATGTTTAAAAAATGTTGGGACAAGGACATGTTTACCACTGTGTCAAATCACCTATTCTTTTTACAACACTCTGTAAACCTTTGTGAACTGAGGAGACCAGTTGCTGGAGTTTTGGAAGTGAAAAGTTGTCCTATTATTGCCTAAGATATCATTTTAGCTACTCAACAGTTCAGGGTCTCCTTTGTATTTTTTTTTCATTTCGTGATGCGCCAAATTTCTTTAATTGACAAAAAAGACAAGTCTGGACTGCAGGAGGCCAGTTTAGCACCCGGACTCTTCTCCTACGGAGCCATGCTGTTGGAATATGTGCAGATTGCAGTTTGAGATTGTTTTGCAGAAATAAACAAGACCTTCCCTGAAAGAGACATTGTCTGGATGGCAGCATATGTTGCTCCAAAACCTGACTATATCATTCAGCATTAATGCTTCCTTCCAGATGTTCAAGCTACCCATGCCATGTGTACTAATGCATCCCTGTACCATCACAGATGCTGGCTTTTTAACTGAGCGCTGATAACAAGCTGGATGGTCCCTCTCCTCTTTAGCATCGTCCATGATTTCCAAAAATAATTTTGAATCATCAGACCACAGGACAGTTTTCCACTTCACCTCAGTCCATCTTCAATGATCTCGGTACAGAGAAGGCGGCGGTGTTTCTGGATCATGTTTCTATCTGGTTTCTTCTTTGGAGAGTTTTAACCTGCATTTGTGGACGCAGCGATGAACTGTGTTCACAGACGATGGTTTTCAAAGTGTTCCTGAGCCCATGCAGTGATTTCCACTACAGAATTGTGTGTTGTTATTACAGTGATGCCTGAGGGTCTGAACATCGCGGCCATACAATATTCAGAGATTTCTCCAGATTCTCTGAATAGATATTATGTACCATAGATGATGCAAATTATTCTTAAATTGTGGCACTATTTGACAACACTTTCATTGAGTGGTGAACCTCTCCCCATCTTCACTGCTGAGACTCTCTGAGATGCTCTTTCATGCGCAGTCATGTTACTTCCCTGTTGCCAGGTAACCTAATTAGTTGTGAGATGTTTGGCTAAGTGTTTCTTTTAGTGTTACACAACCAGTCGTTTACAGGTCTTTTGTTGACCGTGTCCTAACTTCTTTCAGACGTGTTGCTGCCATCAAATTAAAAATGAGTACTTATTTTTCATAAAACAGTAACATTTCTCAGTTTCAACATTTGATATGTTGTCTTTATTTTCAGTATAATATTTGTTTGTTAAATATTTGTTCAGATGATTTGCAAATCATCCCATTTTAATTTTTTTTTTTTATTTACATTGTATACAGCGCCATCACTTTTTTGGAAACAGGGTTATATGATGGCATATACTAAATGTTTCAACCTCGAGGACTGTTGCAGGGCTTCAGACTGCTTCTCAAAAGGTGGCTGTTAAACATGTTGATTTATCCTTAGATTAAATATACCAAATACATATTTGTTTTTTCTTTGTAGTTCAAGCTCTTCAGTTCTTGCATACACTGTACCTCACATGTATGGGGTCAAAAAGATGACAGACCGGGCCTTACATACACGTGTTGAATCCATGACTAGCTTATTGGCCGTTCAGCAGAGGTACGGAAATGACAGCCAATGTGTTGAGGAGATGTAACAACATGCCCCTGTGTAGGACACTTTCTCCCTCACTGACGTAGTGAGTCATCTCTTAGTGTGCTGAGCAGCAGCTGCAAGGCTGGACACACACTGGGGGGGATGTAGAGCACCTCGGCTGCAAAAGCTTCAGAATTGAGTGCTGAAATCAGCTACCTAAAGGCCTTCCCTGGGCGGTAAAGCGTCAAAGATGCAGAAGTGGGATGACTCAGAACCAAAAGGTGTAAAAGACTGATGACGGAGTGCTGCTGATGCAACACTTAAATACTTGCTGAGTCAAAGAAGGGAAGGAGACGTATGAATGGCAAGAGGCATGTGGATTTTCAAAAGGAAGCTCACAGATGAGACAAAGGCTGACATATCCTCATTGAGAGGAAAACATGTTACATCAGTACATTTAACAGCTTTGCATTAATTCCCAAGAGGCTACTGTCCATACTCATGTATGATTCATAAGTGTTTCTTCTCTTTTATGCATATTTAGCTATTTCCAAACATATTAATGAGCAGGTTATTGTGTGTCTAATCTCTGTAAAAGACAGATTCAAGCACTTTATCTCTATTATGCTACCTTCTTTTTTTCTCTTTGTCACAAATTCAAGAAAACATACAAATGTAAAATGCTACTGATAAAAATGTCAAACTCAGATAACTACTCTTTAAAAATCTACAGTTGGCACAGGCAAAACTGGGAAGTGATGTAATGCCTTTATTTAAAGATGAAGCTCAAACAGTATTTATAAGAAACAAACAAACTCAAGACAACATAAGTAGAGCCCTACATATCATTGAGCAGATTGTAAGGGAGAACATTAACTCTATTGTTCTCAGCTTAGGGGTGAAGAAGCTTTTGATTTGGTTGAGTGGAAATCTTTCTCTTTTTACTTATGATCAGATTTGACTTTGGTGAAGATTTTCTATGTTGTATTCAGGAACTTTACTCCTTCCTACTGCAAAAACAACTCTCCATAACTCTGCGAAGTGGTGTTAGGCAGGGCTGTCCTGCTAGCTCTGATCTCTCTAATCTATTTATCAAACCTCTGGCACAAGCAATTCAACAGGAGACCGATATCTATAGGAGGGGTTGAATATAAAGTAAGTTTGTATGCAGATGATGTACTGGTCACAATCATGGATCCTGGTTCAGGCTTACCTATACTAATGAAATTGCTGGAAATATATGGGGTATATTCAGGGAATGTTTTTAACATACACAGTTAATTTGACAGTTAATTACACTCCTATGCAGGAGTTCATTTCAAAGTATAGTTTTAACTGGAAGTTACTCCACATCGGATATCTCGGAGTAGGTTTACCTAAAGATCTATCTCAGTTATTTGAGATCAGTAACAAGTAAATATGTGATGACCTTGATAGGTGGGGCATGCTCCCACTCAACTTTGGCAGTAGAATCAGATCAGTTCAAATGAATTTTCTTCCCAGATTATTGTCTCTTTTCCTGTCACTTCTAGTAGAAATTCCTCAGAAAAAGTTTCGAGAATGGAATAAGCATATTTCACGATTCATTTGGGATAAAAAGGATTGTCATTTATCAGCTCAACTGAGACCTCCTGTATACTGATTTAACCTGTCCTATGAAGCCAAATGAAAGACTATGGAGTTATCTTTAATCGATACACCATTACAGTCATGGCTTGGCAGTGCTAACAAGGAAAATGAATTATTTCAGACAGCGAGTCATTGGGTGAATTTTTTGCTAAAAGTATGGGTGGAAGTGATAAAATGTTTCCAACTCTAAAGAGGTGAAATTGCTCAGATGAACCTGCATATTCTATTGTAGGGAGTAATAAAGGCTAATAAGTTATATCGTTGCATCACATCATTGAATAAGTACACAACAGACTATTTGAAGCAATGATGGGAAAAACTGCTGGACATTGAAATAACTGATGATATGTGGCTGAATGGTCCTCCACCAACTCCCGGGCATGGACAGACTTATGTGTTGGAAAAACATGCTTTTTTAACACTCCTAAAAAAAAGTCGAAACAAACCTGTACTCAACTCTACTGCTGGAGGGAGCGTGGAGGACTGATGGTTGACCATGCTTGTGTTTTCAGGTCTTGTCCCTCTATTCAGTCTTGTTGGCAGGACTTTAAAACAATAATCTCAAAAATCCTTGGTTTTAGTATCAGATCAACACACATCTCTTTATCTCGGCCATATCCCAGGTGGCCTGAGGAAAAATGATACCCATCTCTTAACGACTTTGCTGGCAGCAAGTAAAAAAGCCATTACAAAATACTCGCTTCAGAAAAATGGTACCACTGTTGGCATATTTGTCAATATTGTGAAACGCTTACATTTTGCAGAACAGATGACTCATTCGAAAAGAAGGAATTGGGAGAAAAACTATGGAAAAAAATAGTGTGTTTATTTAGAAACAGGTGTTTTGTAATTACCGTATGTACAGTATTTTACTTTAAATCAGGTGAACTTGCCTTTATTTACTGATCATCCATGACCTCATATCCTTGCTTTTTCATGTTGTTGTTGGTTTCTCCATTTTTTTTCATTGTTTTTTGTTCCTGTAATGTGAAACATTTTTATAATTAAAAAGTAAAAGACTAGAAACCAGGTCTGATGAATCTTCATTTCTGCTGAAGCTGCAGATCACAGGACCCAAACCTGCCTTTTGTCATCAGCCAGGGTTGCTGTTGGTGTAATGGTGTGGGAAATGTTTTTTGGCACACCTTGAGCCCTTTAATACCAACAATCATGTTTTGAGAGCAACAGTCTCTTTGGATATTGTTGCTCGCATCCTGTTATGGCCACAGTTTACTTTCTTCTAATGGTTACTTTGAGCAGGATAATGCACCATGGCACAAAGCAAAACATCATCTCAAACTGGTTTTATGAACATGACAGCGAGTTCAGCAGACTTAACCCTTTAAGCCAGGGGTGTCAAACATACGGCCCGTGGGCCGGATCCGGCCCGCCAGGGGGTCCAGCTCGGCCCGCCGGATGACTTTGCTAAGTGTGAAAATTACAGAAAGACATAAATTGCATTTATATGAGAATATGGAGCTTTATGAGTACAAACGTTTCGTAATTTTTTTTTAATCGATCCAGTATTTGCTTCAAAAACAGCGTAAATGCGACGTCTGCTCCGGAGGCAGCAGCGCTCGCTGCTGGGGAACCTGCAGAGGAGAGCCAAGGCAGATAAACAGTAGCTGAGTTTTTGGTCTTTATGTTTCTAGTTTATTGTAGAAATACCTTGAAATAGGATTTATCATCCAAAAACCTTCACCAATGATTTAAACAGAGAGAAATGTTGTCGTTATTATGCTATGAATTTACTGGTCTGGCCCACTTGAGATGAAAGTGGGCAGTATGTGGCCCCTTAACTAAAATGAGTTTGACACCCCTGCTTTAAGCCTTAGAGGCCCCCAATTGGGAGCCAGGGAGAAGACTTAGCAAAACTATTATTAAAGTATGGACATATATACTGATATTTACACATCTGAACAAATCTCACAAGTGTTGCCTTTATTATTAAACATATTGTTTTTTTTTTTTTTAATAATTTTTTTTTATTGTGGTTGCAGAGATATACTCTTTTTATTATGGGTATGCAATTTTCGAGCAGAGGCCTAAAAAAATAGGTGTGTTTTTAAAAGGTTAAGTGCCCCCAGAGAGTCCCCAGATCTGAATCCTGGAGAACACCTTTGGGATCTGGTCGAGCAGGAGATTGGCAGCATGAACATGCAGCTGACAAATCAACAGAAATGATGTCATGCAATCATGTCAGCACAGAGAAGAATCTGAATCTGAAGAGTAAGTTTCCAATATTGATCTGTTTTCTGAGTGCATACAATTTAATTTAATGGCTACATACACTATATTATACTGAAGGACACAGAATAAGAGTCCTATTGTTCATATCTTCAAACAGTATGTTTCTGTCACGAGGGCAGAGATTGTAGGACCCACAAGCACAACTCACAGACAGCAGGTCAGGCAAAAAGGCTTTACTGTGAAGCTCAGTATAAACAGAGGTACAAAAACAGTTTCCAGAATTGATGTTCGGTGACAGTCCAAAAGTTTAAAACCAGAATGAACAATCCAACCAGGCAGAAGTACAATAAGGGTGAGGCGAGAGGCGAGAAATGGATGCAGGGGGAAACAATCAGAGCGAGGCAAATAATCACAGATGCGGGAAAACTCCAAGGACTGGAAGTGAAGGCGTCTGAAACTAGAGGTTAGGTGAGAATACATAATAAAAGAGGAAATGAATATCAACTGAAAACATTAATGAACACAGAGAACTTTAACCGACAGGAGGAGATGTTACAGTTTCACTTTTAATGTTTCACCAGGACAGGACGTTCTATCAGAGCAGCTCTCGCATATTCAAATTGATCCAAGTGACTGAGTACGAAACAGCCTGGCAGTCAGTTTTTATGGAACTTCTTCAAATGAACTGTGTGAAATGGCACCCATTTGGATTGTAATGTGAGTTCCAGGATATGTCAGTCATCTGGATCATTTCTTGATCATTATGCCACAGGAAAAAAAAATGTTTTAGGAAAACCACTGTGAAAAAAAATAATGTCATTTGAAAGAAACAAATAGGATAGTGGGCGAGATTTCTCATGTTGTTAAAGCATCCAGCTGTATGCTTTTATTAAACTGTTTAGGTTGCACATTTCTAGGGTGAAACGTGTAGAATTCCAAGAATGGCAATCGATGCGAGTCAAAACTACTCTGAAACTCTGAGCCTGGACGGAAAATGAGAACGGTGTCAGAATACCAGTGAACAGGAGAGAAATGAGCACTTTCACACTGTTCTGATGTATTTTACAAAAGGACAGGAGTAAAAAATTACAGGAGCTACATACTAAAATGACTTTTTGTTTTTTTGCTTTGCCTTTGAGTTCTGGGCTGTTTGAGTTTTGATAGGAATTATTATATATTTTAACCAGATATAAACATGGTCCAGAAACACTGCTGGCTTCTCTGATCCCGAGCTCCTTGAAGATGGACTGAGGTGAAGTGGAGTTCATGTAATTGTTACAATTACAGTTGGGACACATTCTTTTTTAATTGTTGTCATAGAAGCACTGCAGATTAAAATAGTAACAACTTGACAAATCCACATTACAGGACTACAGACTGAACCACAGCAGCAGGTAAAGTCTGAACAATAACCATACATCCACAGCCAGGCAGAGCAGCTGCGCTTACCATGCTGAAATCTTCCGGAGATCGGCCTTTTAAAATTAACAAGCATAAATGCATCAAATAAATAATCCTTTCTCCCTTCTATAGTATCTGAAGCGTATTATAGCTGAACTGGACTGACACACTGCTGTTCATGAGGACCTGAGCAGCTGATTACAAACAGACATATTCTCAGAAGGAAAGAAGGAAGAAACGTCGCAAGGTAATGGAAAACGTATTGAGAGGGAATGCAAGTAGTCCTCATAAAAAAAAAAAAAACATTCACAAGGACTGGAAAAGAGGTCAACTTTTCACTACAGCTGTAATGGTAAGATAACTCAATGTACACACTTCCTGTTTCATAGAATTTTGATGCTCCACTGGGCCTTTTTCAGTAACTCAGTTTGTACCACATTATTAAGACAACAGCGAAATCTAAAATATAGGCTACTGTGGAAAGAAAAGTAGCCTTGTTCTTCTTTTCGCTAATTAGCTTTTAGCTAACTACAGGCCAACAGTTAGGCCTATTGGATTCCATGTGATCTGATTTAGCCTGAGTAATTTACATATTTTACTGAATTCAATTCATATTTTATTTATCAAAATACAGCTCTGTACATCTCATACATTTTTGGAGATAGACTTAATTATTTTTTCTTCATAGCCTATTGAGTACAGTAGGTCTACCACAGTTAAAAACAACAACAAAACAGGTATAAATGAAATGAATTGTGTGACTGTTTGTGAAATAAACTTTATTTTTCCTACTTCACTTTGTCAGTACTTGTCCTTGACTTGACTTCTTTTCACTTCAGTGAGCCCGCAGTTTTGAAAGCTGCATTCAACATCAGAAAAACAGTCCGAAATCTGAAAAAATAAACGCAATGTTTTTTTTTGTCTTTTCTAGATAATATTCAGCGAGCTGAGTTAACACGTTCAGACCGTTTTAGTCAGTAGCTACTTACAGCTCAGTTGTAATCACGCACCTTTCAGTACAGTGTGATGACTCGGAGCTCCATTGGCTCTCCGTGTTCCACCGGCTGACGCGGAGAGCTGTCCGTGGTGCTGAAGCGCGGCGGAGAGGAGGCTCCCATCACAGACCACAAAGCGGGCCAGCGGCAGCACCAGCTCCAGCCTCCAGGCTCCAGTCAGCGCACTCAGTCCAGTCAGTAGTCTGTGGTCGTAGGCTGCTGGTGGAGGTCCACTCACAGCCTCTCGTCACAGTCAATGAGTTCATTCAGACAAGAGACCCGGGCTGAAGTCATCGGGAGGAGCGCTCCGTGCGTGTAGTCGCTGATCGGCGGAGGTACCAGTGCTTCAGAGGAAAAGTCTTCATCCCAAGGACGTCCACGGCTGAGAGCTCGAGGAGCGCAAAACACGAAACAGACGCGATGAACGCGATCAGAGATTATTTTCCTGCCCTGCTGCTTCTGGTGGCGGTGGTGACGGACACAGACACTAAAGGTAAGAATTGTCCAAATATTCAAATCTACTCCCTTTTTGTTGTTGTTGTTGTTGCTGTATGAGTGTTTTCAAGAGGTTTTCAGCCGCCGACCTCGTTACTCCTGAATCAGACGCTTTTGTTGTGTTTTTTTTTTTTTTTCGCCGACGCTTCCCGTTTTACCATTTTCCCTGTGCTCGCTCTGATTTTCCTCCGAAAACACACTGTGGCTTTGCTGTTTTCATGCCACTCATTTAATCCACAAATATCAGTTCGCGGTACACGTCTGAAAAGCTTATTAAAGTTATCAATCAAAACACTTTTTAGATAATATAAACCAGTCTAATAGCCGTTGCAACTTCTGAAATGGTTCCTCCACAGTCTCCTTATCCTCGCCTCAAGTTTTCAATTTTCAAGAAGAAAAATAAAAGTCAACTGCAGGCAAACAGCCTGATAAAAAAGTAATTTTCCACCCTCCCCCCCCCCAAAAAAAATCCAAATGATTGCAGCCTATCTCCTGGTGCTCTTGTCACAATAGTGGAATGCCTGATAGCGTTTTTGCAGTCTTCCTGCATTATTCATATCCCCTGACAAAACAGAGAGGCAACAAAACATGGGTGATGTTAGAGAGATGTCTCCCTGGATAGTTGCAACAATCTGAACACACACTCAATATGTTCAACTTCCCTGCACTTTAAATGAAGTCCCTAATAACCAATCCAACACTTCTCAGTCCATGCATTAAACACGGTTATCCAAATATCATAGCCTGTATGCCTCTCTGTATTGACTAGATAACAGGAATTAAATCTCTGAGGGAAGGAAGTTATCTGAAGACGAACTGCTTCTCTGTCAGTCATCTTTTAATTGGATGTGTTTGTGTTGACACAGCTAACACTGACTGACTCCACAGACCTGTTAATTCAGGTGGTGATGGATGCTCATGCTTGTGTTTGTGTCCGGATGATCACCCTGTGATCTTGTCTTGGCATAACAGAAAATGTGTTGACTAGTTTTGTGCATTCGGGTGTCCAGTCTGGCTGCTGAAATGTTACTGAGTTTGAGCAAAAAGCAGACGATTGATCATGACGCGGACGATGGTGCTGCCGACCGTTTGATTAGAGTTTAGAGTTTTATTTAGAAATTCTGAAGCTACAATATGAAGTTAAACTGTTCTTTGTTTACTTGTTAGTTTAGTGTTGAGACATATCACCATGTCAACTTTTATCGAGAGCTATGTTTCCTATTTCCACTCTACATACTGAGTCTATGCAGGTTTCAGGGTGTAGTCTGTTCCGATAGAACAATGAAATAAAGCCAGCAAAAAGAGTAAATATATGAAAAAAAATATTTAGATAAAAAAACACAAAAGTAAACATATCACAGACAATAGTGATGTATATTCTGAAGTTAAAGTGAAAGTCCAATTATGTCCTTTTCTGTCATCATGAAAGATACAAATATATTGTTTTTTGAACACTAACTGCAAAGCAGTAGATTAGTAGTGTATGAAATTCTACAATGCACTGTATTCCTTAGTTTAGTTTCTGGGCTTTCGGTTTGCTGTTATTTACCACAATACAGGGGGAAACACACACACATATATATATATATATATATAAACAAAAAAGTATTGAATGGTATAGTTTTAAAGTATTCTGAATCCAAATTTGTAGCTTTCTTTACCCCAGAAAGTAAAATAGGTGGGACATATGCTACTTTTTATGCTGAATTTGAACCTGTTTGTGTCAGACATAAATAAGGCCGTTATTACACCTAAAATATATGAACAAACCTACTTCTAAAAAGTACAAGTGTAGGATTATTGCGTAGATATGTATGTCCAACAACAATCTGTCAACATAGAGCGGTTCAACTTTCCTTGGTACCACATTTCCACATGCATATGAGTATACTGAAACAAAAAACTCTTGGTGAGAAAACAAGTTCTAAAAACATATTTGGATTCAATGTGCAAAAATGCCTCACAGGTATTTTTTAAATGGGACAACAATGCTGTTAATAATAGCAATAACACATGTCATAGTAAGTTGTCCCATAACAGCCGGCGCTCTACCTGCATGTTGTGTGTGTGACAGCTCGCTTTCTGTATTGATGCAGGTCGCTTGTATGTGTGGGTGTACACTGCTTCTACTGCCGGGGTGTCTGCTACGGTGCTTCGGCTGCCAGCATGTCTGCTGCAGTTGTTCTACTGCCAGCGTGTCTGTTGCGGTGCTTCAACTGCCAGTGTGTGTGCTGCATTGCTTCTACTGCCAGCGTGTCTGCTGCAGTGCTTCAGCTGTCAGCGTATCTGCTGCGGTGCTTCTGCTGCCAGCGTGTCTGCTGCGGTGCTTCTACTGCCAGTGTGTGTGCTGCATTGCTTCTGCTGCCAGCGTGTCTGCTGCAGTTGTTCTACTGCCAGTGTGTCTGCTGCGGTGCTTCTACTGCCAGCATGTCTGCTGCGGTGCTTTTGCTGCCAGCGTGTCTGCTGCAGTGCTTCAGCTGTCAGCGTATCTGCTGCGGTGCTTCTGCTGCCAGCGTGTCTGCTGCGATGCTTCTACTGCCAGCATGTGTGCTGCAGTTGTTCTACTGCCAGTGTGTCTGCTGCGATGCTTCTGCTGCCAGCGTGTCTGCTGCAGTTGTTCTACTGCCAGTGTGTCTGCTGCGGTGCTTCTACTGCCAGCATGTCTGCTGCGGTGCTTCTGCTGCCAGCGTGTCTGCTGCGGTGTTTCTATTGCCAGCATGTCTGCTGCGGTGCTTCTACTGCCAGCGTGTCTGCTGCGGGTGTCTGCTGTGGTGCTTCTGCTGCCAGCGTGTCTGCTGCGGTGCTTCAGCTGCCAGCGTGTCTGCTGCGGGTGTCTGCTGCAGTGCTTCTGCTGCCAGCGTGTCTGCTGCGGTGCTTCTACTGTGACATGTAACCCTCGTCGTCCATTTTGCGTGTTTTCCTGAATACATGTGATATTGGGCACTTCTATTTGAACGTGCCAAATACTTGGAAAGGAAAATGCAAAGAGATAAATTAAGCAACTGCATTGGCATTTACTAAACCTGAAAGTAGAAATAGGAGAAATGATTGCGTGTGTATTTTAGTACGATTGAAAGGCATGTATGAATCAGATGTACATTAGAGACAGCTGCTCTTATTGTGGAGAGCAGGAGACGCAGGAAACCAAAGAATACACAGAGAACATGTTTCTCAAAACATTTTTGAGATGTCAGAGGCATACATTATTCAGACATGTTGTCTGCCCAGCGATGACATTTCTGAGTTAATGAATGAACTGAATAATGATTTACAGCCAACAACAAGGAGGAGCCATGCAATACCAGCAATGACAGAACTCAGCATTTTCTTTCCTCCGGGTTATTTTAGCGTATTGCTGCTAATCCCACCCAGTCAGTTCAGGTGTGTGCTGTCCCGACCCCTGAATGCCATGTCCCGCAGAATTCACTGAATGAAACCAAGTTACCTGCTCAACACAAAAAGATCTGGACCTGCTGCTCAGTGTTTGTTTGAGGATCTCACCCACCGTCCCTCCTCTTTTATTTGCCAACGTTTTATTATTACGCATTTTTTTCCGCCTAATATCGTGCAATCTTCTCTTAATTCAATCTACTGATGTTTTTGTTTTTACCACAGCATTGACTTTAATGCTAATAATCTCCCATATAGTGTTTTGTTCTTATATTTAGATTTCTTAATTTTAATGGGATCAAATTTCCTTTTGCTTTTGCGGTTGTTCTATTTTTTCCTGGCTGGAATCATTTCATTTAAATTGAGCAATTTGCACCTCATATAAGTGACGCCATTACTGTTAGTAAATCAGCCGCAAAATGGGTGCAAAATAAACGTGCAAACTTTTGGAATAAATACGCAATTTAGTACCCATTATTTGAGATCTTAGTAAATCAGGACTTTAGTTCCTCCCGGATTGTCACCATCAGTGATCAAATGTTTGAGGTGAAGACAAGTGAAGAGTTGAAACGGATTCATGCGTTTTTTGTTTACCTTCGTTCAGAACGAGACACAAAGGCACACAGAGAAAAACACCTGGTAAATTATTGACATAATACAATCAGTACCTGCAGCGGGTTTCTGCTGCGGTTGTATGTTCACATATGGTCACAGACCTTTTCCCTGTCTATTTTTGCTGGGAACTGCTCGTTGCACATGACATATGGGCTAGGTAACTTTTTCTCTAGAAGACGCGTGGCAGCAACAAAGAATGACACGTCTCCAGCAGGATGTGTGGATGCTCTAGCTGTTACCTGGACGATGAAATGCCTCACGTTACCAAGTCCTCAGTAAGTAATCAGGTTAAAGTCAAAGCTATGCAGTCAAATACTCCCCACCCACTAGTGGGCGTGAAATTAGCTGTAGAGGGAATGACTTAACGTGTCACAGCTTGTCATTTCTTTTTTACCAGACCTCTTTGCCTTACTAATGCAGATATACAACATAAACATCTGAAGCATGTCATTTATTAGTGTTTCATCCTTTTGTTCAGTGTCCATCTGTCCTCAGCACTGTTAAGATTAATCAGTTTTATGAGATGCTGTTCTCACTCAAACAGACAAGTATCACCCAGGGAAGATGATACTTCACATTAGCAGCGGCCATCCTTTACTCCACCCCCTGATTAGCCTGCAATCAGCAGGGCCAGGACCCTGCAGCATCTCTGCCTGGCTGCCACATCTCGCTATCATAGTAATTCAAAGCTCCTCACTATCATTGATGCACCAACCACTGTTTTCTCTGAGACAGAGTGTCTTGGAGGAAACAGAATGGCATCGGTTGGAGAAACGGTCCTTTTTTTGGGTCGTCAGTGTGCTTGAAGGGTAAAGGTCTTTAGTTGACCTTGACCTATGACCCCTCTGGAAGGTGGACAGGTTCCCCGTAAGGAACTGTGACATCAAACTCTGCTTTGCAAACAAACAGTCAACAGTTTCACAGTGCTTGTTTCATCCCTTTTTGTTCTAAAAAGGTGACATGAATATGATAATCGTCCAAAGCAAATCATAGTGTTTCAGATTTTGAATATCTTTCTCAGCTTCCCAGGCAGGCATTTGTTTTTAATTCATGTCTGTATTGTATGAAAATCAATTTGCACACAGCAGAATCCTCACAGTAATGTTCATGTCTCCTGTGTGAATACAATATGAAACAGGAAGTCAGCTGTTATAATACAAGGCACAAATGCAGACATGATGTTGACTATGATGATACAATAGTAAGCTAATCCTCATGTTGTCTACATAGAGCATTATGCTCTGACAATTATACAGTGAAGTAAATGGCAACCACTGACTGAATGCAAGATACGAAAAGGCACTTAAATACTTTATGATGATTTATTAGTGAACATATTTTGGGGCCCAGGGCCATACGTGAGGTCCCTGTTCCTTTAAATACATATACATACAGATTTTTTTTTATAAAATCTGGACCTCTTCTTGTTGTAAAACAGTCAAACCAGAACACAGAGATAAAATATATATATGTCATTCTGAGGGAATCAGCACAAATGGAGCGATGCTGATGAGCTAGTGTAGGCAGTGAGCTGGAGCTGCTCCAGTCTGCATCATGTGACTCATACTCCACATTCATCGAACATTCAAACCCTCCCAATTCATTCTATTTAAGCTGCAAAGATGTCCCATCTCCCCACTTTGTCAGTGACGCTGTTGCGTGTACCTCCTGTTTAAGGTATTTGCTCATCATTCCCCAATATCTCTCTCTATGTATTAAAATCTGTGAGGTAATGAACATTTTAGACCAGAGTTGTCTGACTGGATGTACTTTTTCTCCAGGTTTAGTGGTTGCCCTTGATGTGTATTTAGGATACATTTTAATAAATTTGTGTAGAAATCATCAACAAAAATATGCTTCTTTAAGATGTAAAATTTTGACGAGGTGGTGCAGATCCTTTCTGAGACATGCTGCTCTTTTTCCAGCTGAACTAACTGTTTCCTAACAGCGTTTATAACAAAATATAAAATGATATCTATATATACATACATAATATTATAGCCTCAGGCTGCTCCTCATCCAGTGGCACAGAAAACAATATGTATGCAATTTAATTGTGATTCCTTTGTAGCTACCTGAGTTGCCTTTCATTTTATATTGCTTACATTAGCTGCTGAGTCATGACTGCACGATTCAAATTTGATTTAATAGATAAGAGTTAACTTAATTTTTTTTCTCTGATTAAGCTGAATCAGAAGATTGCATCAAAAAAAAAAAAAAAAAAAAAGTGTTTTAATCATTTATGTAAGTGTGTGAGGGCAACTATCCCACCTGTCTGTGGGGAACTCTGTCCACATGTGCTCCTGTGTTGGCTGTGCTGCACTTGGACCTGGTTTGAGCTGGTTGAAATGCAAGTTGTTCTTCACCTAAAATAAATGACACCAAAAATTGCACTGCGATTGTTGCTTTTTAGTCTGGATTTCTTGACAGTTTTGCCGTTTGGTAATCCTCTTCTGTCGAGGAATCTAGTAGTTGACAAGGAGGTCAAAATACAGTGTATTCATATTGCAAAAGTACTGCAGTAGTACTTCAAACATCTCAACCTTTACACAATTTATACTACAGCACGTGTGAGCCAACTGTATGAGAGCGAAAACGTGTCTGCAGTAAACCACAGAATGGTCACAGTGAGCTGGAATTATTGCAGTTTTAGTATTATTGGACCAGTTTCAGTTCAAAGTTCAGATCCATGAGCGATCAGTCCTGCTTCTCCTTCCTGGTTTACTCTCACCGCTACATTCATGCTTCACTGTCGCTCCTTGATTAATCAGCTGGGCTTTCTCTCCGGGTGTTCCGTGATCTGTGCTGCCTGAGAGTGACATGACAGGTTGTGGTGAACCTGAAATGGGAGCTGTTTGGATGATGTCCCTGAGGTTTTGGGGTCAGGCATTGTGTCCTTTTTCCTTCAGATTACTGTCCTGATAAATACGTTGGCCCTGGCTGACCCAGGCCAAGCGATGCCCCCAGAGTCCCACCCCTGGAGTCTGCACGTATTGCCAATGCCCATCATCGTTGTCAGCGCTCTGCTGGGAGTGCTGCCTCAAACTAATGACTGCTGCAAGGCTGACTGGGCTAAAAGGGCTTTATTTTAGGCCAACAACAGCACAAACACACATCATTGCCTTCAGAGTGTACAGGGAGAGGCTGCTAGCTGTTGGCCAAGACATATGTTGCTGCAACTCTTTTTACATTTGTCCCCACGCCACCAAAGTGAAGTTAAAATGTGTGTGACAATTGAAGAAATTAATTATAGGTTTAGGGTTTTCACATATGGGATTTGAAAGTGTGTTAAAGGTTGCATTTAACACACACTTAGCATTCATATATGGACACCAACTCAAATCTACAATCTTCCTCAACCATTGAAAAATACAAGAAGAAACAACTGTTCGGAATTTGTTGAAAGCAGGACCAGATTAGGGCAAAAAAAGAAATAAGTAACAAAAAACTATGGGTCTCTATTTATCTCCCCCTTATGTACTCACTGTGTGCATTATATTTGTATTAGTTTATTGTTTAAACTTGATGAAGCACAAAACAAATTTGAAATAAAAGTGCAATACAAACCATAAAAAAATAATGTAGCCCTAAGTGGGCTATATAGGGGCTTTAGTGCTGCATACTGTGTAATATTGACCACAAAATTGCAATTGTTTTAACTGCTGCAACCTTTCCTCAGTAAAAACAGCGTTCAGTGTCCCAGAGTTGAGGTTATTAACTGTGTACTTATTTTCTCATGCTGAATAGATTTGAAAGCTGATACCAAACATTTCGAAGGATTTCAAGCACAACCCAACTTTCATATATATATTTTTTTGATCCACCAGAAAGGGATTGTAAACTTATCATTTAAACATGCCTTCTATTTTTTTTTTCATTTAATATTTCATCAGGTTTTGTAAAAAACCCTCCAAGATCCCAAAGATCCCAGAATACTTAATAATAATACAATAAAACAGGTGCTCTTTGTTCATTTGGTTAGTAAGATGCTTTAAAAACAATAAAAACTGAAATCACAAAAACATTCTTTTTGCGTTTGTAGCGACTCCACACTTTTTTTCCCCCATGCATCTTCATTCTACCTTTTCCTTATATTGTAGAATAATATTGCTCCAAAATCTAATTCCATCTGAAATATTGTAGTTGCTGGTTTAGGTACGGGTGTTATGGGTACCTATAGATTGTATAGGCTTGCAGAGGAGTTGATACAAACTCTTACAAGATCTCAACATGTGCGTCAAGCAAGCTGATAGGTTGGTACAACTCTTGTCTGGATTCAGATTGGTAACAAATGTAAGAAAACTACATGCAAGTATTAAATAAGCCTAACGTGTCACGATTTGAGAAGTATAATTCCAGGGCTAACTACATTATTACAGCCCCTAAAATATGCTGTTTTGAAACTTCCTCCAGCAGTCTGAAACACAATTTGCACAATGGATTACAAGTATCTTCTTTCAAAATCATGAATAATTTGCATACAGTGGTGCTTGAACGTTTTTAAACCCCTGCATACATATAACATAAAACACGATTCAATTTTCACACGTCTGAAAAGTAGATGAAGATAATTTAAACAATTAATTTTAATTAATCAATTCATGAATTATGGGGTTGATAGGATAATGGGCAGAGTGAGCGGTAGCCCTCTGCAGTCTGGGCCTGTCACTTTGTGCTGGTATTGATCATGTATATGTACAATATCAGATTTAGACCACAACCATCGAGCGAGGCTTGTCCCTGGCTGAGGAGCATAGTCCTATAAAAAGTCAGATTCATGACGTGTTCTTAAACTGCAGATTTGCTCACACCGGTGTTCTTGCATTGATGAATCCCATGGTCCTCGTAATCTGAAAGTGCATGCCAGTAATTCCTAATTAGCATAACGACCTGCAGGGCCGTGTGCACGTGGAGTCGCAGACATTGAGTGAGAGAAAATGCAAAAAGACAATGAAGTAAATGGTGTGTCAGAAGACCGCCGGTAAAAATAAACTGTGGCTCGCAGCCCTCCTGCAGCAGCACATCCATACACTGGACATCCAGGCGTGAATGACCCAAACACTGTCACAGAAAGCCTCAATGCTGGTTACAACCGCAGAAATACATCCACAGATTGATATAAACTTAAAACAATAATAAGACACCCTCTTTGTTTTGTTAGGGATGTGTTTGCCTCCTGAGATTAATTGTTCTACATAAGGAATCACAGTTTAGAAATCAAATTTGTTTTAATTTACAAACAAACATTCACTGACGTCAAACTTGAACAGTCAGTCCTTTGAGTGTTAGTATAGTGTTGATTTAAAACCATGATGCTTTGCAAAGTAATTACAATAATCATTATTCAAATTTTGAAACAAAAAATATTGTAGAATCAATATTATGATATTATACAATGGTAAATGCCAGAAACGTCGTAAATGGAATATATTTTTTTTCTTAAGAACGGTTTGTAAATGAGTCCCAATGATCTTAATGGACGTAGATGTGTGCAACACAGACACAGAAAGCTGAATAACGACCTTTGCAAAAAAAATGCGGCCATACCCAGCTCTTTGAAATATGTATCAACACAACTAAAATGTAACCATAAATTTGTTTTCATTTTCTCCTCACATTCAGGACACTTATTGCTTAGTCTGACCATGTACATTGCACTTTCAGATGGCTAAATGGTTAATACAAAATAACTAACTGTAAAAAGGTTTATTTAGATCAAAAAACCTGTTGACATGTATTTTGTCTCATTCATTAGTGAGAATTATACTAATACACATAAGACAAACGATGTGGTTGTTTTGCAGAAACGTACAACCACGTTGCTCATTTTGAATTTGATGCCAGCAACACGTCTAAAAAAAAGGGGCAACAAATGACTGGAAAAATCGTACGTAAAGCTAAAAAAACACACACCTGGTTGTACATTTTACAACTAATTTGGTTACCTGGCAACAGCTCAGTAACATTATTGGGTATGAAAAGAGCATCCCAGAGAGGCAGAGTCTTTCAGCAGTGAAGACGTGAAGAGGTTCATCACTTTGAAATTTTACATTATTCTTCAATTGTTGCCCTACATGGGCAACAATTGAAGAATAATGTAAAATTTTAAAATAATTTAGGATTTCATAATTTACGGTTCATAATATCATTAAAAGATTCAGAGAATCTGAAGAAATCTTTGAACACAAGGGACAAGAAAAAAAACAATATTGGATGGTCGTGATCTTTGGGCCATAAAGCAGCACTTCATTAAAAACGGACAACATTTTTTTGTGGAAATCTATGCATGGGCTCAGGAACACTTGTGAAAACCAGAACACAGTTCATCGCTGCGTCCACAGAAGCAGGTTCAAATTCTACCACGTAAAGAATAAATTAGATATAAACATGATCCAGAAACTGCACCGCCTTCTCTTCTCTGGGCCCGAGATCATTGATGGCCTCCTGCAGTCCAGACCTGTTTCCCATTGAAAACATTTAGAGCATCATGAAATGAAAAATACAACAAAGGAGACCCTGAACTATTGAGCAGCTGAAATTCACTGCACCACACTGCACCACTATCTTGAAAATAGTATTTCTGCATTTCTTTTTCCAGAAGATATCTTAGTTACACAGAGACTGAGCTAGCAAAGCAGCTTTGTGTTTCCATATGTGGTATTTATTCAGTATGAGATATGATAATATCCCACAATCTCTACAAGGCATTAAAACAGACTTGAAGTTGTCTCTGTTGCTAGGGTCGTTACTAAGGGTCAGCCTACTTCCTGGAGTGGTAAACATTGCTTACATTACATGAGAGTCTACTGACAGTTATTCGTCGTACCCCCATGTGTTTCCATGGAAACACTATGAATACATGTTGATTACATGTTGGTACCATGTTGTATAATCGGAATATTACGCAAGAAGGTGTGCTTTAATCTCAATAATTGGCATGACCGTGATGCGGTTCTGTAAACATCACTGAGGTGTAATATTGCTTCAATGTAACATTAATTGAAAAGCAGCATTATGAGAGAACATTCCAGTCTTTGAATGACTTTTAGAAACATGTGACTTCGGACAGTACATCTGGCTTTGAGCTGCACGGCTGTTAAAAACATTCACTTTATTTTGATTAAAACTAAACTTGAAATCCTCTTTTTCACTGCATGACAAGACATTTTCACAATCATTTTTCATCATCTTCAGATTAAAGTCCCCATTGTACCTCTCCAGTGATAAGCAACACGGTCTCCCTGTTACCCCCCCCTCCCACAGACACACACCCCTCCCCCACAGATATACATACACATGCACACCCTGTTCCCACCCCCTTCATCATCTCTGCTACAGCAGGAAAGCAATTTGTTCTTGGTGTCACTGATCTGATGCAATCAGCGCTGCTTCACGCTTCTGAATAAGCAAAAGACAGCGGGAAAGGACACTGTGTTTAATTAAAAGACGCACTTTTGTGAATGTAACGATCACATAATTTGGGGCGGAGGATTGTAAGGGTTGCGTGTTCAACACCTGCTCTCTGCTTACGGCTGATTAACCTATCCAAACTCGCCCGTTGCTCTCATCAAGGGCTATTCAGGGTACTGAGGCTACGCTCTCGTTCTAATTGTCTCCGAGCCTTCTCCTCTTTGAAGCGCTCATTTGGAAATGAGTGTTATCAAAATTCAGTGCCGCTCCCTCTCACAGGAAATGGGGGCGTTGGGTTCTTTACGCGCAGCCCCTGACACTTCCTGAGAGGAGCTGAGGGGGCGGAAGGGTGGAGCACTCTCATTTTCCCTTTTCTCCATCGCTCCCCCTTTTTTGCATAACAGTCCCTGGTGAAGCAAAAGGCGTCTGTAAAGTGTTTACCCTCATCTCTTGCAGTCAAAGCTGGTCTGCTGAAAGCCGCATTCATCTGCTTTACAATATCTCTGTCTCCTCCTGTTTGAGATTTTCCATGACCGAGAGTGTTGAAGTTAAATTAGAAAAGATGCATATTGAATGCGATGCGCTTTGAACTGCACCTGCTTTGTGTGTCACCAACACATCCCACATCCTGTCATCTCTGAGCGTCGCCGCAGCTCAGCTCCCTGCTTTATTGCTGTTTGAATAACACGCCGTGACGTGAATAGTCGTACAATGAGTTTCTCTCATTTGGTTCTAAACCTGCCAATAGAACATTTTCTAAACCCAGTTCTGCTCACAGAGTGTTCGAATAATTCCCAGGTTTGAAGCTTCTGTGTTAATACTTAGTGCAGTCTAATTGATAGTTGTCATGTTGCAGCTATCACTCAACATCATGCCTGGGGGACCTGGGGATATTTCTTACAAATCAATGTTGGGCTTGATCCATTCTCCCTGTCTGAGTCAGAATCATATCAATGAATCCTGCAGCTTATACAGAACCTGCAGCTGACTGACACAGATGGAGGATTATAATACAATATTCAGTATATTTTAGGTTAGCTGTAGATAGCAGGGTATTCTAGCAAACAGTTCAACACTGAAACCTCCATACTTCTGAAATATTAAAACACTTGCCATAACCCACATACAAGTTGAAGTTCTCAGCATTATAGTATGTTTTACTAAATGAGTACAATGTTAATTTTTCCTGGAATCAGTTTCATTGGCAGTTTGAAAGCTGTTGAACAGACTCAATGATCTGAGTGTTGATACTCACTCAATTTTTCTACCGTAAATCAACACCAGAGCAGCAGCGTTGTGCCCTTGAGCAAAGGTTCAGAAGATAAATAATATATACTATATGATAATATGTTGTATAAAATAGGGTGTGTGTTGTCCCCTCTCTGTCTCTCACTGTTCAAAAATTTACTACAGGTTTGTGGAATAATATCAAATTAAAAATTATGAAAAAGTGAGTGCACAGCAGGTATTCTCTAACCTATCTAAAATTATTTATTGTCATGTTAAAATCAAATTAATAATCATTTGTATTCTGAAAGGTTCAGTGTATACTGTATTTGTCTTTAGAAAGATATTCCTCTTCGTGGGAACGATGCAGAACAGGATACAAACAGTTGGAGAAAGCTTGGGCAGAGAAAACTGTCCCTTAATTAGGATGGACTCCAGATATTCAATTCAACTTTATTTATATAGCGCCAAGTCACAACATAGCACTTAATGGCACTTAACACATTAACGTCCTTACAGCAAGACTTTACAATATTATACAGAGAAACCCAACAATTCAACAATTCCCACATAAGCTAGGAGGGAAAAAAAACCTCCTCTTTAAGGGAGAAAAACCTCCAACAGAGGGAAGAAAAACTCCCTCTTAACAGGAAGAAACCTCCGACAGAACCAGGATCAGAGGTGGGCGGAGCATCTGTTAACAGAACCAGACTCAGAGGTGGGCAGAGCATCTGTTAACAGAACCAGACTCAGAGGTGGGCGGAGCATCTGTTAACAGAACCAGGATCAGAGGTGGGCGGAGCATCTGTTAACAGAACCAGGCTCAGGGGTGGGCGGAGCATCTGTTAACAGATCCAGGATCAGAGGTGGGCGGAGCATCTGTTAACAGATCCAGACTCAGAGGTGGGCGGAGCATCTGTTAACAGAACCAGGCTCAGAGGTGGGCGGAGCATCTGTTAACAGAACCAGGCTCAGGGGTGGGCGGAGCATCTGTTAGCAGAACCAGGCTCAGGGGCGGGCGGCCATCTGCCTTGACCGGTTGGGGTGAGAGGAGAGCAGAGAGAGAAAAGGACAGCATAGAGATAGAAGAGAAGAACTGTTGGTGGAGACGACAAGCACAGGGCCGAGACATGCAGCTCCATGATGGGACATTTGCAAAAGAAAGAACAGAAACTATGCGAGCGAGGGAACTGAATGGAGACAACAGACAATAAGAATAAACTATGGGAGAGAAGAAGATGGTGAGGTATGAGTCAGTTAAAGAGTAGGAGGAAAGAAAAGAAGCTCAGCATGTAACGAGGTCCTCCAGCAGCCTCGGCCTATAACAGCATAACTAAGGGTTGGTTCAGGTCTACCTGAGCCAGCCCTAACTATAGGCTTCATCAAGAAGGAACGTTTTGAGTCTAATCTTAAAGCTAGAGAGGGTTTCTGCCCCTCAAACACAGATATACAGATATGTAAGAGTTCTTTTCTCTGAAGAGTTCATTTTAATTTTTTTTCAACATAAATACATTATGTGCCAGGACTGAGACTGTAACTCTTTTGCTTTTGTACATGCCTTACTATCAGATGCATGTTTGTCTCATATAATCCCGTTGGTGGATGGGCCTGATACGGCTGGTTAAATGTGTTTTTTAAGTCATATTTACACTCAAATTAACATTTGTCAGGTCTGCTCTGTAATATTCTGGTCTAGTTGAGTTTTGTTTTTATTATTGTCAATATATATGAGTATGCAAGTCTTCAAGGAGGTATAATTGTTGAAAGAAATCCTGCTGAATAATGTCTGAATTATTACATTTTTTACATTTCACCCCGATGTGATAAAATAGTTCATACAGTGGCTGCAAAGATGCCTCAGCTCTCCTTGTGGCTC
Source organism: Brachyistius frenatus (assembly GCF_029030835.1). NCBI lineage: Eukaryota > Metazoa > Chordata > Actinopteri > Embiotocidae > Brachyistius > Brachyistius frenatus. The sequence goes on from NW_027211041.1 coordinate 61,926, forward strand.
TATTTTCATAAAAACTTTTAGCCATCTGATCGTCTATTCACTCGTCAAAAAAACAACAACTCAGCATGCCAGCTTTGACAAATTGCGTTTGTAATAGGCAATTTCCTGGACGATCTCTCATTTCCTCTTCTGTCCGTCTCAGGCTGCCTTTCAGCCGCTGCCGCCTGCAGCTCAGCCTCCCAGCCGGCTCCCTGAGCCCTGGAGGCGCATCGATCGAGCAGCAGCAGCGCAGAGCCGGTGTTTGTGTTGAGAATAGGGCCTGTCCGCTCTCCTCTCATGCACTGGCAGACTGTATACACCTGTGTAATTGGGGCTGGCGTCTGCTGTGCATACAGAGCCAAGGGCCTCTCTGCAAAGATTAGGACTCTGACAGCCTTGGCTCTCTTTTAGATTGCAGCTTCACATCCGCAGAGCAGTTTGGATGAGGGAGAGGAGGAAGGTCATAGTTTGACGCTCAGTGGCTTGTAAGTCGTTCCTTTTGTGCACATCTCTGTATAAAAAAGTCTCAAGTGTGTGTGAGGAAGAAAAAGAAAGAAATAATGCTTTTCCATAAATGCTGTGCTATTAATCCTCATCTGAAAGCCCGAATTTTGGTAAAGCAGGAAGATGAGAAGAAGTGAGCAGAGGAGAAGTGCACAAAGGAGCATTTGTGGACTTTTTTTTGTTGTTGTTGTTAGTTTTATGTTGTTCTGCTAGAAATGGATCATGACCTTTATTGTAGAAGTTGAAAGTAATAATAGTGATGACCACATTTTATTTTGTTGAAGCTGTTTAAGGTCAAGTTGTTACAGCAGTCATGTTCATGTGCAGTCTATTCGCTGTCAGTTCATGTTCAGAAGTTTAATGAATGTAGCTAAACGTTGATCATAGACAGCAGGAGGACAAGTGCTTGACTCTCACACCAAAGATCGAGGTTCCTCTCCAGACTCATGTCTGTCATTTAGGCAACAAAATCACTGGTTCAAGTTGGCAGAAATTGTGGTTTTAGTTAAGTAAATGTGTTACTGATGACCTTTTTGTGTGAATTACAACTGAAGGGTCAATATCACCCTGCATACTTTTGTTCCACTCGCCATTGTAACTCAGTGAAGTCTCTTTTTGCTTAATCCGTCTTTCAGGAAATAGAAAACATACTCCATATATCACATTCAAAGATAGCTTTTGAGTGCAGCACTTGATATGAGATTGTGACTCTTTATGATTTTCATAAAGATAGCAAAGACACATTTAGTACCATCAAACAAACTCCTGCTGCCCTGGAGATTTTGATGGGACTGCATTCCCTCTATCATAACTTATCATAACTGTTTCTTAGTGTTGGGGAAGGTACTTTAAAACTGCAGCGACAGAAACGAGAACCCTGCGAACACCGGGGGTCGATTAGACTGTGATTATTTGGTGAAATGAGATTTCAGTGTCTTTGACGTTGTCTGGCCGTAACATCGCCATGTGCATGGTCAAAACTGGGCCTGAAAAAGTCACCAAACAGCTAACGGTAATAATACATATTTATAACTATAAAATATATTTTCCTACAAAATTACAATCTAACCAAAATGAATTAGACAGCTTTATACAATCTTAATGATGCACAGGTGTGTGTGCTCTACGGCTGCTCAGAGACACCTCTCAGAGTCTTTCACTCTTTTCAGATATCGGTTGACTTTTGAACGCAGGCTGATGTCATTAGAAGGAAGTTAACAACAAGAGTCTGTGCTGAGTGGGAAGCTGCTTTTTGACCATCCCAGTCATTGTGGGACTTTTCATCAACAGCAAATGTAGCAATGTAGCATTATGTCACAAAGCCGCTACTCCGAAAGCATGACATTATTTCTAATTTATATTATTTAATAAAGTGTATTCTCTCCATTGTAAAAAAAACTTGAACTCTTGCAGTCATTCATAAAGCCTGCCATCAGCCGTGCTGTGCTCTGTCTACCGAGTGATGTTTAACGGGCAACAATCTTGGGCTTGTGAAAAGGGGAATCTGTGAAAGGCTTCTAAACAGAAATATGAATCCCACACTTCAACAACAACTGCATTCTATTTTCCATTCATGAACAACTACAAACTTAGTTGCTTTAGTGGGACTGAATCTTTAGCAATTGCTGTTAATACAAATCACTTTTGATTTTGAATGGATTTTCTTACATCTGGAAACAAACGCAGGGGTTCTATATTTACCTCTCTTTTCTCTCTGTTCCTGCATGATAGACAATATGGAGGACTGGCCAATTGAAATTCCAATGTATTATTTTTATATTTCATTTTGAACTGTGCAACAGAGAGAATTAGAGAGACAGTTTTCCAATTTGCAATTTTACAAAGGCTCGCCAAATTTTTTTATGTAAGTCTGACTATGCATATACATACATAAAAGATATCAAATTGTTTGCATGTGTGCCCTGCATGTCATTTCTTAGTTAGAGTTTAAACAAGAAGGGAGGAGATGACGCAGATTAAGCAGAGAGGAAAATGTCGTTGCATCAATATGAAACTACAATATTTTCCTCCTGCCATTTAGCATTAGTTAGCCTCCTGTGGTTCCATAGATCCATGGTAATGGATGTTGTCAAATAAGTGATGTGTTTCTTGGACCATAGATATCGATGTGCTTTAATTGGACCGCAGTCATATCAACAAAAAACACAAAATCCATATCCGACATAGGAATGCTCTGCCTCTTTGGCTCACATTAGGTCACATTAAGCGGAAAATAAGATGCATATTTTCACAGCATGAATCCAAATTAGTAGTAGGTGCTGATCCTCCAAAGCAGAAGGGAGTGAAGCCCTCAGCTGTCAGGGCTCATCACACGCTTCACACAAACACCTCAATCACCTCAAGGTTGATGAAATGTTCCAGACAGAGGACTGTGGATTATACTGCTTTCAGAAGACATTTCTTCCTCAGGGACAGGAGTCAAAAGGATTTATGGGAAATGCAGTCTGAAAGCTCACAAACACAGAAAGCAGTATAGTAGAGTTGCATCAGCCAGGGCTCTCCAACCAGCAGCTACCCGGTCATGAGCATGTGTGTTGAAAATCTATTTTGTTATTGTTCACGTAAAAGATGTGCATTCAGCTAGTTTGGTGGAGTTCAGCTATGTGAATGAATGTTACAGTGTCCCAGAGCTACCTGAGCAGCTTTCAGTCGCTTTCATTTTGTGAAAGTAGCTCTCAGAGGTAAAAAGGTCAGAGACCCTGGCTTCTTATCATGCAGTACTTAATGTGAGTGGTGAGAGTGCATCCATGAAACTCTTCTGGCTGATTCAGCAGTACAAAAGATGAACATTTTCATTTCGAAAATATGGTTCTTTGACAGTGAAGGGTATATTTCTCTGTATGTATAACTCAAGCCTTATATTCTGTCAACACACAGATCTCAACACTGAATTACTGATATTTGAAATATCTGTGGGGCTCTTTGGAGAAGCTGAATTACAGAGTTTGATGAGCTCAGCAACTTTTGCTTTTGAATTTTCTGCAGCGCTGATATGTTTTGTTTCCTTAATACGAACACATTGGTATCATTGTATTTTAAGAACTGCTGTAAGAGAAATCAAGGTTCATGACAAACAGTTTCAGTACTGAAAAACATAAATTATCCAGGAGAGTTGTGTGTTATTTTCTATGTTTAGGAGCATTATTGTTATGAAAAGATTCTTGGAACTGTGAATTTGCTGAAGGGAAAAACTAACAATTAGTTTTTAATGTCTCCACCTGTTGTCATTTCTGAATAATAACTATTATACTTATAGTATTAATAAGCTGCCTCAAGACTGGATGAATGTGCATGGGCCACCTTATACCCCTTATAATGTAATAGTTCTTTAATGGTGGTTCTGTGGCCGCTCTGCAGACACTGCAGTCTTACCTATGCCTTATGTGGAGTATAAGGATGTCACACTTCTTGGACTGGAAAACTCATGACCACTGAATGCAATCCAGGCAGCAAATACATTCTCTCCAAAATATATTTGGCAACATGAATGAGGACTAGTAGTGAGGAACAGAGTTGTCATCAGACAGCAGGGTTTCTACATCTTGCTCAAGGACACTTGGACTGTGGGATTATTTTCAATAGTGTGTCATTTTAAAACAGGGGTTGTCTGAGCAGCAGTATAGAGTGTGTAGAACGGTGACATCTGTGCAGCCCAGAGGCTCACTTCCTCCCTGTAATGGTCTATTTAGAGCAGTATGTACTGCAGATGATCACAGCCACAATGATGCTTGTTAACACTAAGCCAAGCCGTTTGCATTAAACTGAGGATGATATAAAAGCTGATTCACAAGCTGCTTAAAAAAAAAAGTGCGATGAATGGAGAGAAAAGGGAAAAAATGCAATCTGCTCTGACATGCAATATGCTTTTATGCACCCATTTTACCACTTTAACCTTTTTCTCCTCTTCACAGATATTAGACTGATTATTCATTCAGCAGTTGAATGTGTCGAGCTGGATGTGTCCATAGTGTTAGAGGAGGGGATTCTGAGCTGTAGTGACATTACTGAAGTATTGGATGTTTTTATGAGGGTGGATTTTTCATTTTAAAGTGCAGAAATTCATAGATTCGATGAAATATTGTACAGCAAAGGAAAGTTTCATGAAAAATGTGTATTAATCACATTCATGTAAATTAATGGTGGGGGTGGACTTTAGAGCCAAGCACTACACATGTAATGAACTGACTAAGTAAAATGTCACTGACAGTACACCCTGGGCTCTCATTGTTGCAGTAATAAACATAAAACATGCAAATGCAGAGCAGAGACACAGAATCCTGTCAGAAGCAATCAGCAGCATTATTATTTACCTTTGAGTTGTCAGGGAATCTGCAGAACAGCGTCTCGAGCTAAACAAATGGTCAGCAGAGTCTCAGCATTGCACATCTGCAAAAGTAAGACAAGTAGCCAAGTGTCTGAGGAGCACAGACTTTTGCATCAAGTGTTTCTACATACTAGTAATACTGAGAGCATTTTGTCTTTGTTTTCCTCAGTTGTTTTCAACAGTCTTTTACATCTTCTACTGTGTGAGTTTTTCTAACTCACAGTTCTCAAAGCAGCTTGCTGTAGAGTGTTGGAGAGTTCTGTGAACAGCCCAATGTAAAAATTGGCAGTATTAGTCATGCTTCATTCTCGAATAAAGCTTAATTATGTACCTAGGAAATGCTGCTGGCTACATGGGGTACTGTGTACTCTGAATGTCTGTCGGAAGTGAGACGGACTGGGTGAGATTGCTTTGCTCCCCTACAGTAACTGGCACTTATTTCCATAAAGGCTGCTATTCAAAACTCCCACACTGCAAATAACAGGTTGGTAAATCCCACACTGTAAGTAGGACAAAACATGGAGGCACAAAATGGCTGTACAAGCAAAAATGTCGCAAAAAAGTATCCTCATAATTAGCTGTTAAATATTCTGGCTCAAAGTCTGAGCCATGCTGTGTACTACAACCCTGTTTCCAAAAAAGCTTGGACTCTATCGGAAATGTAAGTATAACCAGAATGCGATGATTTGCAAATGATGTAAAATTATACTTTATTGAAAATAGACTGTGACAGACATCTTGCCGTCACCGTGGGTTATTTCGGCCTGAACGCACAACAACCAGCAAAGTACAGTTTGTCAACATGTTTATTCAACACAACCAATATCTTAGTTCCCTTGTGCTCTCCTGTCGGGCATTCGCCAAACGTCCTGTCTGCAGCCAGCCTGCTGCTCAGTGTGCCCAGACGTGACAGACGTCCCGTGACCTGCTAGTTGCTTTTATGTGGAGAAAGAGACAATCAGTGATTCACTGCAGCTGTGCTAATTAAGCCTCTTCCAGTCACTGTTCCCTGAACCACTCCCCCAATCAGTCCCTCCTGCAGCTGAGCCAAACCATGCCCCACCACCACATAGACCAAATACAATATATCAAATGTTGAAACTGAGAAATTGTGTTGCTTTTTGCAAAATATATGCTCATTTTCAATTTGAAAATGCCTGGTGCAACATCTCAAAACGTATTATGTTACCTGGCAACAGATCAGTGACATTATTGTGTATAAAAAGAGCATCCCAAAAAGGCAGTCTCTCAGCAGTGAAGATGGGGAGAGGTTCATCACTCTGTGAACGGGATTTTATAATATCATAAAAAGATTCAAATAATTCTGAGAGATCTTTTTTTTACTGAAGGGAAATGGCTAAAAAACAATATCGGATTGTCGTGATCTTCGGACAGGTGTCAGATCCGGTTGTACCACACACGTTGCATCGCTCTGGTGAAGGACAACATTTCTGCTGTTTTTATGGGAAAGTTGTAATTTAGATTGTTTAAATTAATCTGCGAAAGGCAGAGAGGAGCCTTTACAAAAGTAATTTGGAGTGAACAGAGTCGATCCAACTACCCACAACATCAATGCCAGATGCCAAACATTAGCAATGTGACAGATAAGATAGGCCACGGTCCACATGATCACCATCATTCCCACTGACAAACCGAGTCAGGTGTGGGAATTTTCTGTTTCACAAAGAATCAGTAAAACATACAAACGGAATGACTCAGTCAGAAGAACTGTCGGGGCTCTGGGCATTGTGAACCTGTTTTCCAGTGCGTTTTCAGTTGGACAGCTGTTGGTGAGAGTTTGGTCCTCGTCTTCATGGAGAGAATATTTGTATTTGTCCTTGATATGCTCTTGGAGCGACCGACAAGATCCTGCTGGCTCTTCAGCAGACTTTTGGAAACTTTATAAGTGCACTGTTGGGTGTTAGCTAAGTAAGTTAATTATTAATGGCAAAGAGATTATCTACATTAGGTAACTGGAGTGCCATAATTATATATTATTTATAACACAGCATTAATGTAATGTTTACATGCTGCTCACTATAGTCTGAACAATACCATAAGCTGCTGCTTTGTATTTTATTATTTTTATTTTTCAAAACTTGCTGGCAACTTTTAATACTGTATACAAAATAATGTTGTAGACAGACAATATCTCAAGTCCAGGTCCTCTTACTAGCTTTTTCAACATCACCTTTCCGATAGCACACATTTTAGAATTTGCTCAATCATCACAAAGATGAATCTGCAAAAATCCTTTAATATTTTTGTCTGTTTGACTTCTCACCTGTGGCACTTTCAGCTACTGGTTTGGTCCCTCTGGCTGATCATATTAGATATTGTATATACTGTAGCTGGAGCTAGTTTGAGCTACTTTATATACAGTTGTGAATAGTTATAGCAGAAACATGTGAGGGGTTGTGGGATGATTACTGGTAGTTGTGATACAGTGTCACTTTAATGATTGAATTCTGAATCAGGATATGGAGCATACTCACAACTAGGAAAACAACACTATTGTTTGTCACATGAAAATAACCCTGTTCTACAAATACTGTCTGGTCATGCTAGCTTCTCTTAGGAGTGTCTTCCTTGTAAATATGCCTGACAGCAACCAAGAAAGACATCATTAGCACAAACAATTCAGCAGAGCCAGTGCCACGGATAAAAAGGAGACAATTCCTTCCAGACAGCTGCAGTGCTTTTGAACACCTACTCACTTGACTGCTACTGCCCCCGTCATGAGTTATTCTGCCTCATTCTTTCCTCAGAGATACTGGCTTTTCATACATTGATTGAAAGCCTCATTCTCAAAGGAGCTGATGCTGAACGGCTGACAACACTATAGCCAGTAATGGCTTCTGCTGCATAGTGCAGACGGAAGGTGCTTTCAGTGTCATTCTTCTCAACCCCCACCTCTGTAGCCCCCCACAAATTACACTAAAGATCAGTGCCAATGTCTGCTATTCATTTCCACATCTACGAGATTAACCGTTGGTATTTCTCTGTGAGCTTCTTTTCAGCTTGTCCACTGTTGAAGTCTTCAATCCTGAATGGAGGACAAGGCCAATGTCACTTCATTGTTATAGATTCAATGACAAGATTAATACAAATCACTTTCCTCCAGATTGATTCCCTCTAAATCCTTCTTGCATTTCGAGACTTTTCTTCATGTGGTACAGTACAACGTACAGTATGTACCGTGCTCCGAGGTAAACACAGTCCCACAGCCACAGCAACATTTAAATGCACGTCAGCAAGGTGTCTCTTTGCACCGGCTTTCTGCTCCTTTTTCTTTCGTTTTCAGGGTTGCTGGTAGTAGGAAAACAGTTACATGGAAAGGTACGATGAAATATTTAACACTGTAGACCTGCTTCTGTTAGATTCAAAGTGAATGGTGAAAGCACTGGGGGCAGAATTGGGCACGTCCACAAAGCCCTCATACCGCTTGCAAGGTTACATTCAGTTCTACCCGGTTTTTGAAGGACCATTGTATAAAACTTGTATGCTTACATACGACATGTGTACAACAGGTTAAATTACACAGTGGTAATCATCGGTGCATATTTGAAGTGGTGCTCACCTCTTTTTAGATGGCAATCGCAATACTTCACTATTTTAAATTTGTGAAGATTGTAATTCAAAATGAAGATTATAAATGATGGCATCTTTGACATTCATTTACAATGGAATGCGGTCACTTGCTGATTAACACAGTGAAATGCATTTGGATGGTGAAACATTTAATCACCTTTTTGGCTTAAGCCGAGTGTACAAAGCACATGGTGAAATGAACAAAGTGATTTAAGGCAGCCAAGGGATTAGTGATTCCCACCTTTACACAAAATACCTAAACTGTAGTGAGATGTGTCCGGGCATTCTCATTAACCTGAGCACATTTCCCTCTCAGGACAACCTTCAGAAGGGAGCCCTGCAAACTTGAAAGTAGTTTGAACTTTCCCCCTAGTTCTCTCCCCAAGACCATTTTTGATGAATCCAGTGTCAAACCAATTATAAACCCAGCCTTTTTAATAAACATAATAATCCAAGTCCTATCATTTGAAGTAATGACAGCACTGAGTAAGAGGCCTTCAAGCAAGACAAATTTAAAAGTGTCTGTTTTTTTCCCCCCAGCTTTTATATTAATTATCATGTTAAATTCAGGTTAAGAAGATTAAAAAAGGTAAAACCCTGTTTTTGAAAAAGTGGTGATGCTGTGTAAAATATAATTACAAACAAAATGCAATGATTTGCAAATCTCATAATCCCATGTTTAATTGCAAATAGCCCAAAGACAACATATCAAGTGTTGAAACGGATACATTGTATTGTTTTATGAGAAATATATACTTATTTTGAAATTGATGCCAGCAACACTGTCTGAAAAAAGTTAGGACAGGGTCAACAAAAGACTGGAAAAACCACATAGGTTAATTGGCAACAGATCAGTAACATTATTGAGTATAAAAAGTGAGTATTTCAGAGAGGCAAAGTCCCTCCAGTGAATATGGGGAGAGATTCACCACTGGAAAAATAGTGCAACAATTTAAGGATAATGTTCCTCAATGAAAAATTGCAAAGAATTAGTGGATTTCATCATCTACGGTTCATAATATCATTAAATGATTCAGAGAATCTGGAGAAATCTCTGAACACAAGAAGAAAAACAATATTGGATGGTGGTGATCTTCAGGCCCTCAGGCAGCACTGCATTAAAAACACACTATTCTGGAGTGGAAATCACTGCATGGGCTCAGGAACACTTGTGAAAACCATCGTCTGTGAACACAGTTCATCGCTGCGTCCACAAATGCAGGTTAAAACTCTCCAAAGAAGAAACCAGATAGAAACATGATCCAGAAACACCGCCGCCTTCTCTGGACCGAGATCATTGAAGATGGACTGAGGTGAAGTGGACAACTGTCCTGAGGTCTGATGGATCACAATCTGAGATTCTGTTTGGAAATCATGGACACTGCATCCTCCAGGTTGAAGAGGAGAGGGACCATCCAGCTTGTTATCAGCTCAGTTCTAAAGCCAGCATCTGTGATGGTACAGGGATGCATTAGTGCACATGGCATGGGTAGCTTGAACATCTGGAAGGAAGCATTAATGCTGAAAGTGATGCTACACACTGGTGAACATGTTCCTGTCCCAACTTTTTGGAGTCGTGTCACTGGCATCAAATTCAAAATAAGCATATGTTTTACATAAAACAATAACATTTCTCAATTTCAACACTTGATATGTTCTCTTTGGTCTACTTGCAATTAAATATGGGTTTATTACATTTGAAAATTGCATTTATTTTTTATTTACATTTTACACAGCATCCCAACTTTTTCGTAAATGGGGTTGTATTTAAAAAGAATATTAGAAACACACACACACACACACCCACACACACACACACACACACACACACACACACACACACACACACACACACACACACACACACACACACACCCACACACCCACACAGGTGTTAAATTAGGCCACAGCCTACCTGCGCACCTCCTTACATCAAAATCTCTCCTGCAGTTCCTTCCCTGCATGTTTCAAGCCAAACATGACACTTTCTGCCGGAAACTTGTTTTCAGACCAAACAAATCTTGAGTGTGGCTCCTTTAATTTTGTCCAACAGCTGTACTATCACACAACAGCAGGATCTAACAGTGTGTCGACAAACTGAAAACAACTCTGCACAGTTTACCGTTTACAGTAACTTCATGACTGATTTAATGTGTAATTATGATTTTACAGAGGCAGATTTAGAGTTTCTTGAATTGTTGGGTGAATCCTGCACCGTCAGAGCTGTCCTTTCTCTGGAAAATCAGACTGTTGTTTTCTGCTGTGTCGAGTGAATTATTACAGGTTTTTCTGCTTAAATACAGCCATATTCACGAATGCAAGCATGGAACTGATGTTATCACAGAAGTCGATGTAAAATAAACAAATCGGTAGTCCACTTAATAATTGAAATCATTGTACTTGGTCTACGCCAGAGAACCTGGCTTACTGTAAACGGCAGGTACCATCTCTGGCCTTTGGTTGTCGAAGTCCTCTGATTTGGAGACAATCCCACACAAGCAACCAAAGCAAATCCCAGCACATAATAGAGCAGCCTGTGGAACTCAGTCCATTGTCACAAGGGTTGTAAGTGGGGTGATAGTCAGCATAGTGGACATGTTAACTGGCCTTGCATGTGCATCTTTGAGACTCCCATCCACTTCCTTCTCCCCATTGCTCACAGTGTGACCTTCCCACCTTTCTCAGGTGTCTTGATGGGGGCAAATCTCTGAGGAAAGGCAATTTAGAACAGCATTAACCACAGCCTGACCTCTGACCTGACACCACAGCTTTAAGCTCCTGACAGAACAGCCACGCTCACTGGTGCTGGTCGGCTGGAGTAAAGAAAACCCACAAACACACACACACACACACACACACACACACACACACACACACACACACACACACACACACACACACACACACACACACACACACACACACACACACACACACACACACACACACACACACATATCACCCCGGGGACTCCTTCACCTGATGACCTCTTACAGAAAAGGGAATTATCACAGGCTGTGCTGTGAATGCGAGAATTCCATGTTGACCTTGCAGCAAAACTTCATGGAGCTCGAGATACGCTGATAATGACGAATACTTATTCTGGTGCTGAATCCAGTTAGTCTCTAGAATTTCAGTTTCCATTTTATTTGATCATTTTTCTTTTTACAAAGAAATATACCCCAAAAATACTATTGTCAATCAAACATTGTCATCAAAATATATTTATTTTTTTCCGGAAGAATGTTGTAGAATTGTTTTATTGGTTGGTTCTTCCAGGAGTTTTTTGTGACTGCTGAGATCAGATATGTTTGATTGTCTTCTCTCAAAAATTACGATGTACTTCAGCTTAAAGGGAATTTATTTTTATTTTTTTTTTTACTCTTACCTAATAAAAAAATATGAATTACCACTTCCAATGAGCATATATATTGTGCAGATTGTTTGATTTCTGCATTAATTGTTGTGATAGCACCAAACCAATTCTTTAGACTCTTCTGAAATTTGATCAGCCTTCACATAAAACACAATTCACTAAAGTAAAATGATTAAATGTAAAGAAGAAACAGAAAAGATGGCCTTCTGTGTGACAGATTTCTCTTTAACCATTGAACCACCAATTTTGACAAGGTCTTCAAAAATATGACTTCATAAGCCTGTATATTGTATGAAAAACTGACTTCCCCTTTTAAGGCCCCTTTAGGGTAGAAAACATTCCAAGATAAAAAAAAGATGGTAAAGATAGTGGTTTTATAAATGTATTTCCGTCATAAACAGCATCTGTATTTTCATATTGTTGTATGAAATGTCGTGAACTTCCATCTTTTTAGTGAGCACAGCCGGACACAAAACAAGCATAAAACCCCAGAATATGTGTTAAAGCGGGTCGAGCAGAACAATAACTGTTTTTACACACAGCTTTTATGACGCAGCAATTAGCCTGTTTCCATGCCTCATTGACCTCACACTGAACCCACTGACGTCTGTCTGCACAAACCAAACCATTAGTTTACCATTAAAACGTCATTAGAGCCGAGCCACTGATCTGTCTCACCTGGGTCACTATCACTTATCATTTGCAGTGAGAAAAGTGGAGAGCTCAGGCATAATGTGGCATTGTTGATGTCAGTGTTATTTGTATCATTAACATTGCACCATATTCATGAGCTACATATGTAAATAACTTTACAAAACAGGATTAAAGAGTGCCTCACTGAGTAACTTATAGAGAGCAATTAGACATGTAAACCATCAGCAGTATTAAAAATGCAATGTTAACATTATCATTAATATTCACATTATAAATTGCATGAAGCAATTGAAAAGAAAAGACGCTCTAAGTATAAAAACTTGAAGAGTCTTATGTCCTCTTCAAGTCCACAATACAACAGTACTGTTCTGATGGACAGCATCCTTCGGAACAAACCTCATCATCTGTATTCAGTTTGAAAGAAATTAATCCATACTTTACTGCACCTCGGAAAAAATATATTCTAAACATAGCCTGCCAGGATGTTGTGGAGAGGGTGGCTGGTATTGTCTATGAGAGCCAGTATCCTGCTCAATATTCCCATCTCCGCCGCTGTATGAATGTATGACCATATAAAAGCATAGATCAAAGAGCAGTAAATAATATACTGGTTAATGTAACACACAAAAAGCAAAAGAACAACAGAAGACCTAGAATGAATCCCTTGGGAACACCTGGATGCTTAGCTGCTCCTGGTATCTATGGTGCGTTACATTTACACCTGGTGTTGTGGTAGAGCTTGCATTCAAAGTCCGTTGGAACAACACAGGAAAGCAATTAGACATCATCAGCTTTAAATTATACATATATCAATAGTCTTAATGACATATTAATTCCTTAACGTCCACCATTTTTACTGAAATAGATTAAAACCTTGGATGCTCTTATGGTGAAAATAATGTGCAGCAATAGTGATTTAACAGGTGTGTGCCCCATTAGATGACAGAAGAGGAAACTGCCAATCTCATTCCAAAATAACTATTGCTGCAGCCGCTGTTATTGTTGCTGTGGCATCGGTATCTTAAAATAGTTTACACTATTCCATTTGGAGGGTTTCGTGCTTTCAAACGATGCATTATTGAATTCAGAATGGTTGAACAGCAGCATCATTTTTATTTGTGAACATAATTCAGGAAAGCAATGTTTCAAGGTTGATATTATATATCGGCAGGAATTTAATAAGCTGAAGGAGAACATTTTCATACAGTTTAATTCAGCAACAAACACTGTTACAATCACACATCTATTCATACATATATGCAGACAGACTATTCCTAAATAACACTCGGTTTCCCCCACAAATGTTAACAACTTGTTTTGTTCTGACTCATTTGAATGAAACTCTCACCTGATTGTAACATATACACTGGGTAAGAAATAGTTAAAATAGAGTTCAAAGTTAAAAAAAAAAAAAAGGCAAAAATAGAAGCCTAGTTGCTCATGTTGTTTGGGAAAATGAATTTCAGTTAATGTCAAGTTTAACAAATGGAAATAACTGCTGCATTACTTTGTTCATAGTGTGTAATATCCCCACCTAACCTGTAGCAAAACCGCAAACTCTCTATTTCTGACACATTTCTTAAAATAGCATTGCCTTCTGCAAGTATCTCTTGTGTGAAATGTTTCATTAGAGCTATAATTTATCTAGCATTGACCATGTATTGCTTTTTATGTGTGCATTCAGATATGTGTTTTAAATGGCTGGTATCTGACTAAGTATGGTGGCACTCTGTCAAGAAGCAGCATACAGAAAAGCAGTGATTCTCTGCACACAAATCATTGTAACGCTCAAATGGGATTCTCTGAGTGTTTTAACAATATCTGTGAGATTGACATGCTGAGCTGGGAGCCTGATACCGCAGCTGACAGCGTGTGACTGCCATATTCACTGTATTTTAAGTATTGTTTGCAGTGGTAATGCTGGTAAACAGCGAAGTAAAATGAAATAGAGTACAGAGGTCTGGCAGTATTTAAGGATGAGAATGTGCTCTGCTTAGAATTAATATATCCAAATGGATTCTGGAAAAGGCTTTTTATCTTTTGCTTTATCTTTGCAAATAAGCCAATGTTCTCTGATTGAAGTTAAATTTGAGGACAGAGCCGGTACGTTTAAATGTCCTTCTTTTTTTCTATTGATTTGGCCTCTCTTGTGTTTTTGGAGCACTTTTTGGTTAGCTCACTTATTCTGCTTGAAGTAAAACAAAGATGAAACGAGTTCAGTTCTATAAAGAATCAAAAAGGGAAAAAAGTAAAACAAGAACACAATTTGGGTTGATAATTGAAGAACAAACTAAATCCGCTAGTTTATGATACTGAAAATGTCACGGAGCACAGCAGCGGAATCAATCCTAGTGAGTGTAATTGTTATTTAATGCAAAGTGCTTTCTGTGGTTAGCCAACACCCGAGTTTGTTTATGCAGGAGCGTGGCATGTAAATCAGCACCGTCTTGATTATGATTGGTGGGGCCGCGGATAATGCTGCTACAATCACCATTAGCCATTTGCTTTATCATTACTGTGAGGCTTCAAATAGCTTTACTGCAGGATGTTTTGGGAAAACATCGTCGCCCTGATGGAGGCTAGATTTACCCGAGCCCCAAAGCAAAAATCTGCGCTGAGATATATCATATTATAACTGCAAAAACAGTAAATCTGTGACATCTTGAATATATTTTACAGTCAACACCATCCAGACTTTCATTTCCCTGTAGATTTGAATTGGAGTCCATAATGATTGGAAGCAGAAGATATAAATTAAACAGACTCTTCCTGAAGATGTCTGCTTTGCTCATATTAATAGCAGGGAGATCTCCCTTTGCTCCAGGCAGTTATACTCTCGTCTGATTCGCATTCATTTAAGAGCTTCTTTTCTTAGCTCACATATACTGTACAGTGCTATTGACTGGTTGAGTCAAACATATTAGCGCTGATGGATGGCTGTCTTAGTGCACCACCCGTCACAGGAAACGAGCTGGTGTCAGTTAGAGAGAGGGAGACAGAGTGCAGTATCAGCTACTTGGCTGCTCGGGTCACCTCTGATTGATGCTGAGCAACCTTGAGTCCAAGGACGTTTGAGTTATGGAGAAATCTGGACACGAGGCACACTGAAGTGTCAGCATCAGGTTACGTTAAATTTATAAATACAGGAGGAGAAATATCAATGGCAATGGAAAACAATGTGAGAAGTCAACTTCTCAGAGGTGAAAGTATGAACCATGCACACTTCTGGTACATCTGAATGCATATATTTTGGTAACCTAAAGAAATACAGATAGCCTACACACAGTAGCTTTGGGGACAACCCGAAAAACCTGAAAAGTCTGTGCTCCAGAGGCTGTCATTTGATCCTGGATTTTTTTTTAAATTAATATTGAATATTTACCGCAACATTTTATTTAACACTCCAAGATAGTCCTGTCTTTCTTCTAAAGGAAAGCATTGACTATGACACCCAATATGACTTTGATGTACAATAAGATCAGAGACTGGGACTCTTGATCTTGTGGTTAACTCCATCATTGTGCATATAGTTTAACAGAAATGTCTCAGTGTGTGAAATGTGTCGTTTGTTTTGTCACATTTTCTGCATCGTTGTTTCATTTCAACCTCATCTAGGGTCTTTTAATTATGGCATCATGTGGGTTCACATCTGTGTTTGTCAGCCTCTGGATGTGCACAAGCTCTATCAGGCTCTCCCCTAAATGCCTCTGAGTTGTATTAATCCAAATAGGTGGCACCATACACTGAGCCATCACTCAGCCGGCTCTGGGGAAGCTTTCCATTAGGAAGGTGAAATGCCCTCTTGGCCGTTACCTGACATATTAGTTCAGTCTACTCTCTCAAGGTCACACCATTTCAATGGGCCTCCAGAGAGAGTGTGTGTGACAGGCGCTGTCTCTCTGGAGGCCACACACACTGACTGAGGGATGCTCGGGCTGGGGGGAAGGAAACGGCAGAATGTGGTGTTTATCCATCATCACAGGGTTGGTGAGTTGTATTCTGAATGACGCTGCCATGTTTGTCTCCATCTCTCCCAGTGTAGCCTCCTGCTCTCACAACCGGGCCACAGCACCACTGTAGATAACTTTAAGGCATCTCAGACTGGACTGGTGTCAGGTGTCACCTGTCCACCGGTCTGTCTGAGTAGAGGTGTTTACAGATAACATTCAAAGATTTTTTTTTTCCATGTTACTACCAGAAGTGGGGACATCTCAAAATAGTTACAAAATACATGTCTGGAACATGTATTACCAGGTGTTCAGATTCAAATTACTTTCTGAAATTGAAAAGATAGATAGATAGATAGACAGACAGACAGACAGCTAGCTAGCTAGCTAGCTAGCTAGCTAGCTAGATAGATAGATAGATAGATAGATAGATAGATAGATAGATAGATAGATAGATAGATAGATAGATAGATAGATAGATAGATAGATAGATAGATAGATAGATAGATAGATAGATAGATAGATAGATAGATAGATAGATAGATAGATAGATAGATAGATAGATAGATAGATAGATAGATAGATAGATAGATAGATAGATAGATAGATAGATAGATAGATAGATAGATAGATAGATAGATAGATAGATAGATAGATAGATAGATAGATAGATAGATAGATAGATAGATAGATAGATAGATAGATAGATAGATAGATAGATAGATAGATAGATAGATAGATAGATAGATAGATAGATAGATAGATAGATAGATAGATAGATAGATAGATAGATAGATAGATAGATAGATAGATAGATAGATAGATAGATAGATAGATAGATAGATAGATAGATAGATAGATAGATAGATAGATAGATAGATAGATAGATAGATAGATAGATAGATAGATAGATAGATAGATAGATAGATAGATAGATAGATAGATAGATAGATAGATAGATAGATAGATAGATAGAGAGTTACTTTATTAATCCCCAAGGGGACATTTTTTAACAGAAGCATGCTTGGTTGATTCCCATTAACATTTGTAACTAAGCTAATAGTAAAAGTCCTGCTGTTTGTCGTGTGCCCAGTTTTATCTGTTTAGATAAGTTTGGTATTCAACAAAACTAAAAACCTGCCTTTAAAAAACACCATTTACAATCATCCCTGTAGACATTAACAGGGTGAAGATCACGCCTTAACTGAAGAGACGCAGCTCAAATGTGACTGTTAGAACTGAAGAGAATGGAGTGACATTTTGATGAATTTTATGGATATGAACAAAACTGCTCACAAAGTATGTTTGCTTAGCTGAGTTAAAATGATAACGGTCAGCACAACAAAGTCAAATTCAGGACCATAATGGATGTTAAAAATGAAATGCCACATCCCACTACAGACATACATTAAAAAAAATTAAAAACACCACCTTACAGCCTACAAAACAAGCTGACTATCAGTACCAACACCTCAACTTCCATGAACCTTAATATAATTAGTCCTGTTTCCAGAATAAAACAATGTTTGATGAACAATTCAGATT
Source organism: Brachyistius frenatus (assembly GCF_029030835.1). NCBI lineage: Eukaryota > Metazoa > Chordata > Actinopteri > Embiotocidae > Brachyistius > Brachyistius frenatus. The sequence continues at coordinate 79,867 of NW_027211041.1, forward strand.
GAGTCATATTCAAGGAATCTGTGGCTCTAAAATGTATTTGACTCTTTCTTAGTTGTTATTTCTTGGAGCTACGGCTGCAGACTTTCCTTCACCTTAACCATATTTATGTTCATTTTTTGACCCACATTAAACCATCACTGTGACAGCTGAGCTTCTGAAAAGTAGAAATGTTTGTCAAACTCAACTAAATACAGTTCATGCATTTTCCTAAAACCAATCCTTAACATTAGAAACTAGAAAACCCTCATCAATAAACCAACAAACAAAAGAGGACATAGAATATCAAATTCAACCGGTGCACTTTTCCTAAACTATGCTGTAGTTTACAATCTTGACATATTAAAATGAATATATATCTTTGTCAGTTCAGATATGACTGTTTTTACATTACATTTAGCTGATGTTTTTATCCAAAGCGACTTACAACACACCGGGTTTAGTGTCTTGCTCAAGGACACTTTGGCACGTGGACAGAAGGAGCTGGGGATTGAACCACCGACCTTCTGTTTAGTGTGCAACCCACTCTACCAACTGAGCTACAGCCTCCTTTTTTAATTTGTATGTGTCCAGTCCGATTTTCCATTCTCCACTTATGTTGTGGCTCTGGCATTTCTCATTTTAAACAAAATGAGCATATACACGTCTCTAGGTTTTATGTCAAATATATTTTAAGTTTAGTCTACTGAAAGAGTAAAAGTTTAAAAAATACATCTGTTGCTGGATATTTGATTGTTGGACGGGGGATACGCATCGGTCAGTGATTTTCCATGTTTTCTTTTGCATGCTTTGTGGTAAATCCCATCCAATAATTCATTGTTTTTCTGTCTGTATGATAATTATTTTAATACATTTTCTCTTATGTTTCAGTTGAATGCAAACTTTGATGCTCAGACTTTGATCTGCTTTTTAATACAACAGTGTTATCTTGAGACAACACAGTGGTAGCTTGACATAGTACCACACTGCTGTAAAAATATTTCCAGTGTTGTAAGATAAAAGTTCTTATAGTCAGTGGAGTTGTTGCCAGCCAAACTGTCTTATGTACTTCCACATCTAGTTGTGTTCTTTCAACAGACATTATACGTGTAAAAGCAGCTGATTGGCAGAAACACACCATTGTGTTAAACTCCATCAGTGTATCATCGCTGACCCTTCGGGATGTTGAACACAGAGTGAGTCAGAAAGACTGCTGGAGCATTCTGTGCTCTGTATTCTACTTTAAATGACTTAGGTGTGTAAATGTTCAATGCAGGGTGTTGGACATGTTTTATATCAGGTCAGATTGTGTTTGACACTTGAAACGAAGCCTCCCATATCGGGGGGGCTGGTATAATCTTACCTCCTGGTATGACATAAAAACAGCTAACTTAACCTCTGACCTCAGATGGAGGCAGCTGGTATTGAGACTGACAGCAGAACAGATGCAGCAGGTATATGGATACAGTACAAAACAGATAGTGAATATCTGACCTTTCATTTTTTGCCTTGTTGGTTTAGGCAGTTGCACAGTGTGTGTGTGTGTGTGTGTGTGTGTGTGTGTGTGTGTGTGTGTGTGTGTGTGTGTGTGTGTGTGTGTGTGTGTGTGTGTGTGTGTGTGTGTGTGTGTGTGTGTGTGTGTGTCCGTGTGTGTGTCCGTGTGTGTGTGTGTCTTCCAGTAACAGTCCAGGGACATACAAGTAGAATTCTGCTTGTTTCCTCATTCAAATTAGAAAGTCCTTTCTTATTTTTGTACCAGTTAGGTCCTTCCTATCTTTTAACCCTCCAATACAGACCATAATAAGTTGTATATTACTCATTTGATGTCTTTTGAGTTGTTGTTTTCTTTATGTAGCTTAACAAATTATTGAGTGTCTTTGCAAAATATGCACATGAACTTTAAGCTTTTTGCAGATGCAATCATTTATCTATATTAGATTAGACATTTATCTATTCATTGTGTCCAGACACGAACACTGTGCAGTCAAAACCCTTTTGAGGGAAAAGAAGGAATATAGAATATGGTCTTTTTTAACTAAGAATAAATCAGCCTTCATGAGGTGCATCATTGTATTTCCTGTGGTCTTGCATAAGTAAAACCAAATGTATCTCCATAAATAAAGGGCCAGATGAAACCTATTAAAAGGGACCAGGTGGGAAAAAAATAATAATTTTGAAATATTTTGTACTTCATTTACCATACACAACCTGAGCCGGGCTGATGGTAATCCAGCCTTGATTAAATACCAACCAACAGGGAGTGAGGAAGGAATTCTCAGTTCATACATAAATTGCAAGATTTACATTTCATAGCACTCCTGTAACTGTCTTGATTATTGATGAATTAACAAACACCCCTACTGGGCACAGGCTCAGGAGCCCACTGAGTCCAAGGGTGAATTATCCAGATACACGTTCATGCTGGGGTTATCGTAAGACAACATAAAAACTAGGGAATTTAAATACAACTCAACAGCTGAGTAGCACTGCTTTAATAAATATAAGGCCTTTAACACGTTTCCTTTTGCTTAGTTATTAACAGTTCTTCCATCCATTTATCTTTAACAAAACTTGGTAAATATAATCTTTTTTGCATATTTAAAAAATAAATATACATAGCATTCGTTTCAGTCTAGCTTAGGTCTCAACTGGGTATGAAAATGAATCGGAGCTAGTCTTAAAATTAAACTGGATTTAAGGTGATTGCGGTTTTTACTAGATTTGTCTCTGGCAGCTGAAGCTTTACTGCGCAAAAAAAATAAGGGTTAGTGTTAGGTTATGAATGCAAGGATCAGCATTAACTATAGGTAGATTCATCTCAACAAGTTATTGTTCAAATCGCTTAGCGCTCACTATGAGGTCCTCATCACTCCAGTTTACCTTGAAAGGCTAAATGCAGAGAGTGCCTTCTGATTTACTGGAGCAAAAATTGGAGTCAAGAGGGGTTCAACCTCTCCCTGAAGATTTCAGATTCAATATTGCTTTGGGGAATACAAGTCAGCCCAAATCCCTGTAGGTCCATCAGGGGGTTCCCAACGAATAGGGTGGGCTAGATTAATGAGCTTTAAAGCGGATCTTTTACTTGTGGCAGTGTTTGACTTTTTGTGCCGAGTGTGACCAGTGGATTCTCCCCTGAGACCTCCGGTCGGCTCAGTGCACTCTTTAATTAAAGGGAATCATTGCACAGTGGATGGATCTAGGGGGCTTTACTTAATACCTTAAACACAGCTCAATAACACCAGCTGGATTTTAAGCAGGGGCCCTGAGATGGAAAGACTCCAGGTGAGACAAACATGGTTGGGTGAAGTCAAGTCAGAGTCCTTTGTTACCAATTTTCTTCCCCAGATGCAAACACACACAATTCTGGGTTTTAGTGGTGAGATGTGAAATCATAGCAATTGTCAGACAGCCAACAGTGTCTCTGACAAATTACCACTCATGGCAAATAATGATTGTCCTCTCCCAACTTAACCATATTTTTGATCATTGTTTCTATCAGCTATTGTTTCTATCACTGATATATTTGTTTTAATTAAAGTATTGGCTGAGATCTCAGAATGCAGCTACATCGCTAAAACATGAGGCAGGGCAACAAACAGAGGCAGTCAGACAAAAACAAATTATACATATTTTACAGACAAATTATGTGGCTCAACTTAAATTAGAAGTAGCATTACAAATTTATATTACTTCTGCTTTCACTTTTGGTTTTACACCAGTTGTTAAACTAGTTTAACTGTTAGAATTGTAGAAGACCACAGCGTTGATAAATAGTAATTACTTGTGCAAGTCTTGCTTAGATTAAATGCTCTTAACAATTAACAGCAAATAAATGACCAAAATTCTTTGTTATTTAAAGTGCATTTTATTAATTTATTAATTATCCATACTTGCAACTGGGACATGGGGCAACAAAAGACTGGAAAAGTTGTGTAAAGCTAAAAGAAAGACCTGCTTGAACATCTTGCAACTAATTAAGTTAATTGGTAACAGGTCAGGAACATGATTGGGTATAAAAAAGAACATCCCACAGAGGCAGAGTCTCTCAACAGTGAATATGGGGAGAGGTCCACCACTCTGTGAAAGACTGTGTGCAAACAGTTAAGAATAATGTTCCTCAATGTAAAATTACAAAGAATTTGGGAATTTCATCATCCAATACACAAAATATCATTAAGAGGTTCAGAGAATCCAGAGAAACCCAATATTGGATGGTGGTGATCTTCGGGCCCTCACAATAAAAACAAACACAATTCTGTGGTGGAAATCACTGCATGGGCTCAGGAACACTTCTGATCTTTGTCTGTGAACACAGTTTATTGCTGCATCTACAAATGCAAGTTAAAACACGAACATGTAAAGAAGAAACCAGATATAAAGATGATCCAGAAACACTGCCGCCTTCTTTGGGCCCAAGTTCATTTAATATGGATGGAGGTGAAGTGGAAAACTGTCCTGTGGTCTGATGAATCAAAATGTGAAATTCTTTTTGGACATTTGAGATTCTTTTGGTCCTCCCGGCTTCAGTGGAGGGGGACCACCCATCAGCGCACAGTTCAAAAGCCATCATCAGTGACAGTACAACAATGCATTCGTGCACATGGCATGGGTAGCTTGGGCATCTGGGAAGGCACAATGAACGTTGAACAGTATATACAGGTTTTGGAGCAACATATCCAGATAACGTCTCTTTCAGGGAGGATCTTGCTTATTTTAGCAAAAGAATGTCAAACTGAGTTCTGCATGTATTACAACAGCATGGCTCTGTAGTAGAAGTGTCGAGGTGTTAAACTGTCACCCACTGAAAGCATTTGGAGCATCATGAAATACAAAATACAACAAAAGAGACCCTGAACTGTTGAGGAGTTGAAATCCTATATAAGGCAAAAATGGAACAACATTTAACTTTCAAAACTCCATCAACTGGTCTCCTCAGTTCCACAATGGTATCAGAGTGTTGTTAGAAGAAGAGGTGATGCAACACAGAGGTACAAATGACCCTGTCCCAACTTTGTCAAGGCTGCAGGCATACAATTATAAATTTGCATATATTTTGCATAAAACAATAATATCTCTCAGTTTCAACGGTTTGATATGTTGTCTTTTATCTATTTTCAATTAAATATGGGTTTACGTGATTTGCAAATCATTGCATTCTGTTTTACTTACATTTTACATGGCGTCCCAAGTATTTTGGAAACAGGGTTGTATTTAATGCAGAATGCACAGAATAAAAACAGGCGAACAGAATAGTTACAGTCTTAGAGATGTATAGATGTTCCGCCAGAGGTAGTTTTGTTGGCCTTTGAACAAACAAGGTACCTAATACAAAGAAAAAAGGTGGAATAATTTAGTCTATTTGAATCCTCAGCCAAGGAGTGATGGATATTTTTGTTGATTTAACACATAGGTCCAACAGACTTAATCATCCAAGTTTTTTTCCAAGAAAGATGAGCTGATTGACTTTTTCCAGTTTTAATTGGGAGAGTTGCAATTAAACTGTGTGCCACCTGCTGTGCGGAATAATGATACATATTTTCTGGGAATCCTGATATGTCCAGTTTTTGTACAAGTCTCATGGTTCATTTTTAAAGCCAATTACCATTGAAAAATTAGCTGGCCATCAGCCCAAATATTAATGTGGGTTAGGGTTAAAAATGTTTGCTAAGTAATTTATTTTGAAAGGCATACCCAATTGGCCTGTAGGTATTACTGCACAATGGCTTCCTTATATCATTATTGGTCTGATTGTCCTTTGGTATGTAATTTGTCTCTAATTTGTCTGTAATTTAGAGAAAATGTTCTACCAGAATGGCTTAAACTGTCCCACATTTCAATCAAGTGACACTTTGATTGCGACCACAAAAGCCATTAATCGATTTCCCCTAACATGTGCTGGAGATCCAAGTGGTTGACTCAGAGATCTAGTCAGTGGTTTGTGACAGGCAGAGGAAGGAGAGTTAGTCTGTTGAAAACTCAGCAGGATTAACAGCAGGGTAAAAGTTCCATAACACAGCAGCACCTCCACAAGAAACCAACTGTTAATCCAAGTGCAACAAGGAAATTCCAGCAAAAGCACAAAGCTTTGATCTCGCTGCCTGCACCAAAGACATTTAAGATCAACTGCTATTCCGAAATTCTCCAAATCCCCACAACATTACCTTTTAGCAAGCATAATCCTTCATACGCTCATGAATAGGAGAGCCAATATGGCATCAGTAGAGATATCACATTCATTTTTGTAACTTTTTAACTTAGATTCCTAGAAAATATTTATAAGGATAGATATTCAGGATGGTGAGGAAGCTGATCCCCCCCCCTCTGTCACCTCCTCCAGCACCATGTAATTCACCACTCTAAGGTGGAAAAAACAACCTGTCATCATACTCAAGTTATTCGACCATCCACCAGTGAGATCTGATGGAGTGTATTGGCAGCTTTAATTACCTTCAAACAGAAGGGTAATGAAACATTTTCCCTTGATTACCATTTTTCCTTCCTGCTAGCTCATCTCCTCCAACATTATCACCATGACTCCGTGATTGTTTGTTCACATGTTCTGTGGATTTGCATTTTTTTCAATTCACCTTTTTATCAAGTATTTTTTATTTTCATTGTAATTATTAAATAGTACTAAATAGTGCTGTACACTTTACTTAATTTCTTTTGTTTTCAGTACATAAGAAGAAAAACAGCTATACCGGTGCATAGCATAAAAACTTTCCCTTCAGGAATAGAACTTTTAAAGAAATTAACTCACTAGTTTTCGAGGATGTTTTCAGTCCTCAGACCTTCATTGATGAATTCATACATGCTAGCCATGCCTCCCAGTATACATTCGAATTAGGGTCAAAGTGCTTCTCAACTATGAAAACAAAGGCAATGCTAAGTTCATTAGAGTTGTAAAGAATAAGTATAACTGTTTTACACAATCTTAGTTTACATTATGGGATGGGATTAAAGCCAAAACTTCTCATAAATAAAGTGATTTCAATGAACAATGTGCAGGATGTTCTGGTTTCTTTTCAAGCGTATTTGTTTCTTCCTGCTTGGAATTATTGGGGAACGAACACGTGATAATTCAGAACAAAATAGAGGCCTACCTCAGACCCAAAATCCTGCGCACAAGAGACAATGCCTACAGATCCCATTAGAGCCTGTCTTTGACACCTTAGTGTGACACATACATGACTGGAAAGGCTGGATCTTTCTGGAGGGAAACCCTCTGAGCTCGGCAGGAATCCCACGACGCAGCCGTGACATCACAAAGAGCAGCTTTGATCTTTCTCTTTTCTGTATGACCTCAGTCGCTGTGAGGAAGCTGTTTGCATTATTATTGCCCGCTAACGTGTTTAGAAAGTCCTCTGTTCTTTTAACAGTGTAAAGACCAAGGCTGCAATCCACAGATCAACTCTGACAAAAGTGTGATTACCATGTCCCTCATCACTGTGATTGACTGTCAGCTAAACGCTTCCTCTATTCTTCTTTTTCTTTTACTAACCCGCAGGCCTAAACATCTACATTTATGCACACTCATACATTTGCCACATAGACGGTGTTAGTACACTTTGTATGAAAGGCCGTATTTCCATTGATTTATCTTATCTCGGTTCCACACTGCCTCATTGCTAGGGACACCGCCGCATTACCCTGACTGTGCATGTGGTTACAGCCACCATTTTGGTTGTGCCCACCAACGTGGCCAATATATTCTCTTGGCCTTTGCTCACTCATACATCCACACATCATAAAAGTCGGGAGTAAAATGTAAAAAGCAGAATGTGATGATTTGCAAATCGCATAAACACCCATATTTAATTGAAAATAGATCAAAGACAACATATCACATGTTGAGACAAAGACATTTTATTGTTTTATGAAAAATATGTGCTTATTTTGAATTTGTTGGCAGCAACAACTTGTGAACCACTGAGAGAAGTTCGGGGTCAGAGCTGAGTCAGGCTTGTTTGGTTCACCGGTTGTCTGATGACTTTGCTTGTGGCGTTCTCCCTGGTCTCTGGCTTGATGAGATCTTCCTGTTGCACCTGTGGGACCTCCTCAATGACCACATCATCTCCTCTACTCTCTTGTGGCTTTGCACTAGAACTGGACAGGTTCTCACCAGCCCTGTCTGACTGTCAAGTTCTGTATTTTAGCTTTCAGCAGTACCTGTTTGTTCCCATGAACTGTCATTGGATTACTTTATGCTAAATTACGGTAGAGTGCCAAACTACAAGAAGTAGCTGTTGTTTTGCTTCTGGTGTAAAGATAGACATGATTATCGAGGCATCTACTCTTGAAAATCAGCCATTCACAGACTCATATGGTTCATGTCTGAATCATCTAACAAAATAATGTATGGATTCAATGCGTTCGAGTCGCCAGGCTCTGATTCATCAAATAAAAATACCAGACTATTCTAAAAGACGAACACGATTCTGTCTGGACTTTGCTTCATTCTTTGCAAAACACTCTGTAACTAAGTTTTGAAAGGCTATATGCTATGGTCTTGGAATTTTTAGTTTGTTTATTTACTCTGATTCAAGCACCATAGTACCACCTGTTTAATAGAGGTATAAAGAACACGTATGAATGAGTCCTTAATGGAAACTGTCTGCCTATAATGAATCACCATCGTCACTGTGTGATTCACTGAGATTCCCTCAACACTGTGGATAACTGAGCTATGTTTGTTACCCTAGATGTCACCATCAAAAGGTCTTAGTCTCAAATTTGTAAAATGTCTTTCTTACCGTGTGGTCAGACCATTTGACTCGAGCAGTGTCTGCCAGCAGATTTGACTTTTGACCAGATCTTAAAGTCTACCTAGTTTTCATTAATATTCTACACCTCTGCACAGGGTTGTGTGGGAGATTTGCAGTATCTAGCCTCGGAGGATAATCGTGAAATCCCATTAAGCCTGTTGTGTTTACTGAGACAAAACAGCAGCCTTACTTAATGGTTCTTCTGTTTGGACTCCTGTGTTCCCCGATATCTATGAAAGGATACGGACATGTTGATTTCCTGCGAGCTGCACAACCCTCTCTGCCAGAGTAATCAAATAAAATTATTGAAAAAGGTTCTCACACTTTGAAAATGAATGGTATGTTGGAAGCATCATTCCACTACATGTATATAACATCAAAAGGGTATTAATAAGAAATGCATCATGCCTGGCCAAGGTACTTCTCATGCTTAGACATTTCAACATATCAGCACATTTTTGAGCATGTCCATCAGGCATTGTGACTGCCCTTTTAATGTAAGTGCCCTGCTAATGCATTAAAAATGAAGCAGTCGTGAACCCTGTTACTATAGTTGCCATTCCATATTTTACACATTGGAAGTGCTAATACTGCAAGTTCAATTTGAGATGATTGAGGCGAGCGTTGATGTTTTAAAATGTTGTTCCATGCAGTAAAGTTGAGAAAAATACACTTCTCCAACTGAAATGATTAGATTGGTGCAGGTTTGTGTGCTCTTTAACTATAAGGGAAAATGTCAAATTTCTGCAGCCATATGTCCAGCTGTAAGTTAATTTTCAGAATGCATTGCTTTTACTTTGATCCCAAGCAAATGCATGTAGTTACCCTATTGACCTAAGGGAGGCTGTGGCTCAGACGGTAGAGTGGGTTGAACACTGATTGGAAGGCTGGTGGTTCGATCCCCAGCTCCTCCTGTCCACATGCCTAAGTGTCCTTGAGCAAGACACTGAACCCTAAGCTGCTACCGATGGTGTACCATCGGTGTGTGAATGTTCTCCTGATGGTAGCACCTTGCATGGTGATCTGTCTCATTAGTGGGTGAATGGGAAAACCATGTTAAAGCGCTTTGAGACCGAAAGGTGATAAAGCACTATACAAGTACAGACCATTTACCCAGAAGGAATGTATTCTCAAAACCAACTGAAGTACCCCATAATACCCCACAATACAACAGTGTTGGACAGAACACATTAACAAGATCACTACTATCAGGGCCTGATTTACTAAGATCTCAAATAAAGGGTACTAAATTACATGTTTATTCCAAAAATGTGCATTTATATTGCACCCGTTTTGCGGGTGATCTACTAAGACTAATAACATCACTGTTACCAGATAAAAATCACGCTAGCTAAATGAGGGGTTTTCATGTTTTAAAGTGATTCCAGCCATGGGCAGTTTGGACGGAAAACAGAACTGCAGAAGAAAAAGGAAATTTGATCCCATTGAATCAGAGGTACTATTGGAGGAGGCCAATAAAGATATTGTTTAGCTACAGCAAAGAATTATCAATATGACAAGATGAAACGTTGGATGGGAGTTTATCTGTGATAAAGTCAATGTGGGGAAAACAAAAAGATGAACACATGAAATTAAGAGAAAGTGGCAAAATATCAGGTGAAAATCAAAATCAAAATAATTTATAATAAAACTTTGGCAAATAAAAGAGGAGTGACGGTGAATGAGATCCTCTAACAAACACTGAGCAGCAGATCCAGATCTTTCTGTGATGAGCAGCTGACTTGGTGTCATTCAGTGGGAATCTGATGAAGCTACCTGTGAGTTCTGCGGGACACATTCAGGACCTTGGACAGCCCACCTGAAAAACTGGAATGGGATATCCCAGCAGAGATACGCTGGAATAACCCAGAGGAGAGAAAATACAGAGTTATAAGAAGTTCTGTCATTGCTGGTATTTTGTGGCTCCTCCTTGTTGTTAGCTGTAAATCATCATTCAGTTCATTCAATAACTTAAAAATGCCATCACTGGACAGATGATATGTCTGAATAATGTTTTGCCTCTGACATCTGAATTTTTTTTTACACACATGTAAAACATGTTCTCTGTGTATTTTTTGTTTTCCTCTGCGCTAAATTTATCTGTTTGCATTTTTCTGCCCAGGATTTTGCACTTTCAAGTAGAAACGCTCAATATTACATGTACATTCAGGCATACATGGCAAACGCACAGCGTCTGTTAAATTGCACATCTGAAAGACGCAGTCCTCACTGCACGTCGTTAGTAGAACAGCTTGACAAAAATGTTGTGGGTGGTGTGAAGTTTACGCGAACCTTTACACATGCAAACCTTTAGGAAATCAGGTCCTCAGAGCTTTACCATGAGGAGTGAGTAAAATGTGAAGTAACTTCTGGAAGTAGGTGGTACAGACTGGGTCGTTTGGATAAAATCAAAAAGTTAAAAGTGAGAGAGCCGACAGGGAGTGTGATGGCTGTCATTCATCTACATCAGTTAGATTTTATATTATAATGGACACTCTGCCCACCACTAGGATGAAACGAAAGGCTAAACCACCCAAATTATTGGGATTCATTCTGTTTACTTTGAGCAACTTTACAGCAATAGAAATTATGCCCAGCATGTGTGATCATGCTTAGAAAGTAGAGGTCATGTCTTGCTACTATTAAACATAATTTAGGATTTCATCCACATTGTTGGTGGAGGTCTTTTTTTTGTAGCAAGTAGTGAAAAAGCTCAATCACTTATTGGATAGGATTGCAGATATTGATACATATAGTTTTTGCAGCTAATGTATTTGCACCTTCATAGAGATACACTCTTTTAGCAGTGTGTCAATATTAATCCCAGAACATCTTTTCCTATGGAATAACAATATCACTCCTCGTCAGAACTATGCCAACAATGCTCCAATTAAAAGATATTAATGATTATTCCTTTTATACCAGTATCTTTGATTTTTTAAAAAAAAAAAAATTTTTTTTTTTTTTTTTTTATCATTATAACATGAATATTAGCTTAAATTAATGGCCAGAGACCATTATCATTGCAATGCACCTACCAAATGGTAACGAAACACGGCTCCAGGCTGAAGAATGCCATGCTACAACACAGATGAAGAAGAATGCCATCCCATACTCCCAACGCACCTGGATGCTGGCTCCCATACACTTCCTTTGAAAAACCATGAACTTCTGTTTAGAACTAATAAGTCAGTCATTTTTATTCAGTGATATGTTTCCTTGATCTCTAAATTCTGGTCCTGTAATATTGTAAGTGTGCCAGTGGTGTACTGGTCATTGTGTCTTCTTTTAAATTAGGCCTGCAGATGAAATCTGTCGTTACAGCCAGCTACCTGCAGCTAAGAATTTGAGCTCAGGTCAAAGTCTTTCTTTTCCTTTCAAGATTTTGAGGAAGTCACTCATACATTTATCACTGAGGTTAGACTTTGTGTGTTGGAATTGGCCAGAAACTGATTACATTTGGTTCAGAATGGTGCGGCAAACCTTCTGACTGATAATGTGAACATGAGCACATTTCACTGATCCTGGCAAACTATCTGTGGTGTTTCTAAAGCTATTTTGCCTCACAGGTATTTTTTACGACGTTACCATAGATATATTCCTCTGCAAGGACAGCCGGGGGTGTTTCAGGGCTCACAATGAAGCAAGGCGTTCAAGTCACTATACTGATGTGGTCAGGCAGCTAGAAATGCATGCAAGCATTAGTGTGTGTGGTGTCTGTCCAACCGGAATATCAGACTGCGGTGTGAATGTGTGAGCCTGTCATTCAGGTGACTAATGAAGCTCCAGGCACAGCTTATAGCAGTGACCTGGCTGAGGGATTTAGATGGTATTGAATTAATAGACAGAGCGCAAAATGTATAGACTTTGCATGGAGCTGCCCTGGACATATCAGGCCGATATCAAAACACTTCAATGTAGTATTTTTTGTGTTGTCTTCACGGTATGAGTGGTGCTGAGGTGTGCTGAGCAAATGGAGATGTCTTAGAGATGGGCAGGTGATGGAGTGGAGGAGCCCGGCGTGGCCCATCACTCACAGTAATGCCTCCATTACCTGTGAGTGCTGTGTGTGTGTGTGTGTGTGTGTGTGTGTGTGTGTGTGTGTGTGTGTGTGTGTGTGTGTGTGTGTGTGTGTGTGTGTGTGTGTGTGTGTGTGTGTGTGTGTGTGTGTGTGTGTGTGTGTGCAAAGCTGTAAGTGTGCCTTATTCTAAAATAGACATGCTTCACAGAGCCTGGAAGGCAGCATTATAGCCTGAAACTTGAAGCTTTATTTAACTTTTTCTTCCCTATTTTGGTCTTTGCTTTTCCAGCAGTGCACTTATTTATCCATGAGTTCATAAATCACAGACAGATGCCATGAAATTTACTGAACACATTATTGCTCGATGACTCAATATGATTTTACTTCCATTTAGCATTTTACTCTCTTAAATGTTAAAATCAATTCCAATGTTATATTCAGTTTGCCCAAAGTACATTGGCAGCTCATATTACTGTGTGCTGTTGTCAGTGGTTACCATGTTTTCCGAACATCATGGATGCATTTTTGACTGTCACAACGTAGTAAGCCCTTCCAGTCAGTTTCACTGTATATCACATTTTAAAATGTTCAGTATATTCAGGAGCGTGTTCCATAAATTATGTTTTGTTGCAGCAGGTTGAAAATCTCTGAAGGCATTCGCCAGCATAAATACACAACCACGCTTTGAGTCTTGGTAACAAGGTGTGACTCGTTGAGGTTAAACTCAATCTCTACATTCATTATAGCACTTTAGGTAGGTAGGTAGGTATATACTTTATTAATCCCCGAGGGGAAATTTTTTCGCCACAGCAGCATACATACAGGAGCAATAATAGAAACAATAGAATAAAAATAATAATATAATAGAATAATATAATAGAAAAGCAATAAAATAAAAAATATAAATATAAAATATAAAATGCACAGTACATACAGTATATATACAGTACATTAAATATCTATATATATTATATACAACAAACCAATAAACACAGTTAACATATATATACATACGGTACAGTATATATCTATATATATAATATACATATAATATACAAGCAACCAAGAAACACAGTCAACAGTGTTATTGTACTGTGATGGATTTTGCCAGAGGTGAGTTATTGTAAAGTCTTATGGCAGTGGGCAGGAATGATCTCCTGTATCTGTCCTTGTGACAGCGGAGCTGGAGGAATCTTTTAGAGAAAGTGCTCCGCTGTCCCTGCAGCAGGTGGTTGAGAGGGTGGACAGGATTATCCAAGATGGACAATAGTTTGATCAGCGTCCTCCTCTCCACCACCTTTTCCAGACTATCTAGTTTGTAGCCGATGATGGAGCCGGCCTTCTTAACCAGCTTGTTGAGTTTGTTGGTGTCACCGGCTCCAATGCTGCTCCCCCAGCAGACCCCAGCGAAGTACAAAGCACTGGCCACAACAGACTGGTAAAACATCTCCAGCATCATGCTGCACACATTGAAGGATCGAAGTTTCCTCAGAAAAAAGAGCCGACTCATCACCTTCTTGTAGACAGCATTGATGTTGGTCTTCCATTTCAGTCTGTTGTCGATGGACACACCAGGTACTTGTACTCCTCCACCATGTCCACCTCCTCTCCCAGAACTCTCAGCGGTTGTGGAGCCGTCGCCTTCCTCCTGAAGTCGACCACCATCTCTCTGGTCTTGGCCACGTTCAGGAGCAGGTGATTTCTACCAGCCCACTCCACAAAGTCCTCCACTACTGCCCTGTACTCCTCCTCCCGTCCATCACCCAACCACTGCAGAGTCATCAGAGAACTTCTGCAGATGGCAGGACTCTGAGTTGTACTGGAAGTCAGTTGTGTAGAAGGTGAACAGGAAGGAGACAGAACAGTTCCCTGTGGAGCTCCAGTACCACTGACCACCGTATCAGACAGCACACTGCCCAGACGGACAAACTGTGGTCTGCCTGTCAGGCAGTCATTGATCCAGGAGACGGTGGGCGCGTCCACCCCCACCACCCGCAGCTTCTCACTCAGTATCAGTGGTTGGATGGTGTTGAATGCACTGGAGAAATCAAAGAAAGTGATTCTCACAGAGTCACCGGTTCCATCCAGGTGAGACTGAGCTCGTTGCAGCAGGTAGATGATGGCGTCGTCCACTCCCACATGAGGCTGGTACGCAAATTGTAGAGGGTCCAGAGAAGATTTCACCAGCGGCCTGAGGTGGGCCAAGACCAGCTTCTCCAGCACCTTCATCACATGAGATGTGAGGGCAACCGGACGGTAGTCGTTGAGGCCAGATGGAGTCTTCTTCTTGGGGACAGGAACCAGGCAGGACGTCTTCCACAGCACCGGGACCTCCTCCTGCTTCAGGCTCAGGTTGAAGAGGTGTTGTAGGACCTCAGCCAGCTGGACGGCGCAGGTCTTCAGGACCACGGGGCTGATGCTGTCAGGTCCTGCAGCCTTGCGCTGGTGGATTCTCTCCAGCTGTCTCCTAACCTGGCCAGTCGTCACAGAGAGGGGGGTGAGGGGTGAGGGGGGATGGATGGAGGAAGAGCCCTGTGAGATTGAGGGCTCTATGCAGTTCACCAGGGGGCGCAGAGGGGAGAGGGGGGGAGGCAGCAGAGGTGTTTTGGAGGTGTGAGGTGTGGAGGAGACAGATGAGGGCGGTGAACTAAACCTGTTGAAGAAACAGTTTAGTTCATTTGACCTCTCCAGATTCCCCCTGGTTGTTCCTCTCCAGGTTCCCCCTGGTTGTTGTTCCTCTCCAGGTTCCCCCTGGTTGTCTCTCTCTCCCCTTGAACCCAGTAATCTCCTTCATACCGGTCCACACCTCCCTCACGTTGTTCTGCTGGAGTTTGGCCTCCAGCTTCCTCCTGTAGGAGTCCTTGCACTCCCTCATCTTCTCCTTCAGGTGGCGCTGCACTCTCCTGAGCTCCTCCCTGTCCCCAGACCTGAAGGCTGCTTTCTTCTGATTAAGAAGAACTTTCAGGTCACTGGTGATCCACGGTTTATTGTTGGGGAAGCATTTTACAGTCCGGGATGGTACGGTGGTGTGTTCACAGAATTTGATGTATTCTGTGATACAGTCCGTCATGCTGTTGATGTCCTCCCCATGTGGTCCAAACAGCACATTCCAGTCCGTGGACCCAAAGCAGTCCTGCAGGGCTTCTTTAGCCTCCTGTGTCCACCTCCTCACAGTCCTGGTGGACACAGGCTGCCTCTGCACCAGGGGGACATACCTGGGAGTCAGCAGGACCAGGTTGTGGTCTGATCTACCAAGGGGGGGAAGGGCAGTAGTACTGTATGCATCCATGGCATTAGCATACAGTAAGTCCACAGTTTTATTGTTTCATGTGGGGCAGTTCACATACTGGTGCAAAGTTGGCAGTACTTTATCCAGACTGGTTAAAGTCTCCATTAACTGCCAAAAATGCACCGGGATGCTGAGTCTGCAGTTTAGACACAGTGGAGTGGATGGTGTCCACTGCTGCCTCTACGTCAGCTGATGGAGGAATGTAAACAACGATAACAATGGCGGACGTGAACTCCCTCGGCAAATAATAAGGGCGCATCCCCACGGCTAGCAGTTCAATGTCCGGGCTACAGAAACGTTCCTTCACACACACGTGGTCGGGATTGCACCACCTCTCGTTCACATAGACTTCAATCCCTCCACCTTTCTTCTTGCCGCTCTGCACAACGTCTCCGTCCCCCCGAACAGTCCTGAAGCCGGGTACGGCCGCGCTGTGGTCCGGGAAATGTGAGTGCAGCCATGTCTCGGTGAAACACATGATGCTGCACTCCCGGTACTCTCTCTGGGTCTTTACCAAATATCGCCGAGCTCGTCCGTCTTGTTGGCCAACGACCTCACGTTCCCCATTAAGATCTCCGGTACCGCTGGCTTGTATTTCCTCCTTTCCGCCTTTAGCTTAGCTCCGGATCTGCAACCCCGCCGTCTTCTCCGAAGTTCAACGGGGATCTCAGGCCTCGCTCCGGGCAGCAGCAGTAGAGGGCTACTCAGCGCGATCAGCTGATCACGCGAGTAAACAATAACAGAGCCCCCATCCAGAAACGTGGAAAAATTACGGTCCATTACGGTCCGTTAACTGAACACGAGAGAAAGAAAAAAAAAAAACAACTCCGAAGAGAGGAGAAAGGCTTAAAAATACTAATAATACTAATAACAAGGGGAGGGGAGCTGCTGCAACAGGCTGCCGCTAGCGCGGCGCCATCTTACAAGCATACTTTATACATGTGAAGCCAATGAGGCAAACCGATATATTCGGGTACTACTTATATTGTTGCTTATTTACTGTATATACTGTACAGTATGTATCACCACTATTAGTTGCAATTACTTGGGTCGGTACTTGTGCTATCTTGAACAGTGGGACACAGCTAATATCAGTTGGACATGCGAATTTTACTCCGTATGAACATTTGAAGGTACTCCCAGAATTCAATTGTTTTTTGTAAACTAATCAATTGAAAGTAGCCTTTTCATCAATACTAAATGATTTTATAGCTATAAATGCTGGCGTGACTTACACATTTATGAAGAGTCGAACCACTCAAGATTAAATCGATAATGAATAGGCGTAATCCCCTGAGGGTTAACACTATGACTGCTGCTCCTGCAGGTTTTCTTGGTTCTGTGATCATCTCATACTAAAGTTTCCACTTGTAAGCAACATAATTAACAGTCTGATTGATGTAATATTCCTTGGGCACATTCATGCTGTTTTCAAGTTGTTTGGGGTAATGACCATTCAGACCAGAGCCAACAACAGAGCATCGAGGTGAACATTTAGCGCTGTTGAATAATGTGTATTATAGATAATGAGGTTTGAGGATTTACAGTAACAAGGTCACCTCAAACTGACTTTCTAAAAGATTTGCAACTTATTGGTTTCACATCGCTGTTGGTCATCTCTCGGCCAAGCTATCTCTGTAACTCACTCAGCTCATCAGCTTACATGTATCAGCTCTCTGGTTGATTTGAAGAGCTCTACACTCCACATCAGGGTTTGATCTGCCACAATGCTGTGGAGTATGACTGTCTTTCATTTCATTTGAAGACAGTGATAAAAGTCCTTTTGGCAGTTATCTGACCTCATTTTGACTTTGCTTCTTAATATTCAGTTTCTTTCTGTAGCTTTATTTTTATTTTTGACGAGAGAACAGAGTAAAATATAGTGTATTCAGCTAACTTATTTTCCACAAACGAAGGAGATAGAGCTGTTTTTCCTCGCAGGTGTCACCTTGTCTTCTGAGGCTTTGTGAAAATCTGCTCTGCTGATGGTGCAATCTGAATTATTTATTCAGCATGTAACTAATCTATTGTTCTTCTCCTTTCACTTTGTGATGCACCGCTGTCCTTCTTCCGTGACTCAACAGTGAAGAGGAGGACTGTTTGTTTTCAGTGCTTTCATTTTAACTCTGAAAATGCAGTGCTGTAGACATTACAGGATTAGTCCTTAGATTTATTCATACAGTGAGTCAGTAAACTAACTGGGTTTGGCCTAGTTTTGTGTTTGTGACATCAGTGAATGCAGTTTATTTGAAGGGCTATGGGGAGTGTGTGACTGCGGGTAAGGGAGGTGTTGGTTCTGGGTCACCGCAACACATTTTAGAGCTGTAGATTCCCATCTGATGACTGTGTAGACTTCCATGCACTCTTCCACTCACTCAGTTCATTCTTAACCTATGTCCTAGTGACTGTAGATGAACTGCGATAGTGGTTGGACAACTGATCAGGCCATGGCATTCAGAAAAAACTGCTTATTAAGCTGGTTGGGCAAGATACTGTTTAGCCTATAGACTGAGTCTAGCTGTTTTTTGTTGTTTTTTTGTCTGTCGAAAAACTTAACCAACTTTTGCTTGGTTAAGTATAGTATATAAATCAAGAACAGTTTAAAAGTGTATTATTCAGGGGAATAGGGATGCTTTCCGATACAACTAGCAGCTATTTGTACAACTAGTGGTGGTAGATAAGTAGAGATATCTGGTTACACATCACCAGTCTGATCTGTGAAAGCTCCAACATGCAGTTGCAGGTCATAAAAGATGTGACGCGTAAGTGTAGGTGTCCGATACCATATAGGGCACTTTCAGAGGTCTGGCAGGGTTCAAGTCTTGGTGGATCCAAGCTGTTTTGTCAGCATCCAAAGGACCAACAGCAGGAATGGTCATTTGCTTGGATGAGTAAAGGCCGTGTAAAGGTATGTTGAGTTTAGAAGGCCCAGCCTGATACCCACTGCAGGAACTAATGATAAGTCAGAATATCATTTAAGGTAAATACTGGCCACACTTCACTCTATGTGGATAACTTTGCTGTGTTCATATTGCGGTCCTATGATCTCGTGGCGGGTATGATGGGAAACATCATAAACAACAGTCAACCACTATGTTAAAGTGACAAAGAGTGGTTTTGTTGGTTGGTCCACCACTTTGAATGGAACAAATGTTTCATCAGGTTTTTGTAACCAAACAGTAATTTGAAATAATACTTTGGTTTATGACTGTTTGGTTTAAAACCTGTAAAACTAATTTTATAATTAGCACGTTAGCATAGCAACAATATTGCCATTGTCAGCAGTGTAATCTTATTAAAGTCCTGGTAGCTCATTCTACTTCATTCAGGTTCTTCTTAAAAAATCTAGAATGATGAATTGACAATCACCTTTTCTTTCATTTTTGTCGTTATTTTGTTGTTAAGTTGCTTTTCCAAAGGCTACTTGGGGAGACTAAAAACAACTTTGTGCTTCCATTTTGTTAGAGAATCAAATCTATCTGATTTGTTATCATGTTGTTATCATGCTTCAGAGGACATCTGAACCTTTACTTCTCTGTCGTGCTGGTGGGATATTTTGCCTCCAACCAGTGGCTCCATGATTGTTATGCTTAGTTTTGTTGATGCACATCCCTCATCCTTACCAGTAATGTAGCATCCGGATGACAGTGTTGGTCTGCCCGTCTGTCGTTGATCCCTTTGGTCCATTAGTTCAAAAGTACAATACTATTTTTTAGCTGAAGATGACAGTCAACATCAGTACAGCCTTTCTGTTCAACAAGACCGTGACAATGAACATGAAAAAGTGAAAACTGACTTAATGAGGATTTTGAGTGTTTACTTTGGCACCCCAACAAGCCAAAACATGTCATTACCCAATGGCTTATTTTCATATTCTTGTAGAATAATGGCCTGTCCTTTCCTACGCAGATATCATTATTTGCGGTCCACTATTAACGACCCATACGGAGCTGGTCTAAAGGACCAACAAACTGCAGGGCTTAGCTTGTCACCAAAGTCTTGTATTTTCCTGTAAACTCCTGCTGCTTCAGATTGCCCATCCATCCCTGTGAGTTTGTTCAACGGGCTCTCTCTTGTCAGACAGGAAATGGAGGCTGAGGACCTGCACCTGCAGAGCCTGCCAACCGCCAATCAGGCACTGCAAGCCAGCGCTGTGGACAAACAAGCTTATTGAATTAATGTTAAAAAGCAGAGTGGGCCCCAAGCTCGGTAATTATAAATCAAGAGTAATCAGCGGAACATAATTGATTTGGTAATTGTGTTTGCTTTCTTGAGCCAGACCCAAAACTTTGCTGGCATGAGTTAAGGACATTGTCACTGCAGTTGAAGCACTGGGTGAATGTAAAATACCTGCTGCTGCTTAGATTTAGCCATGTGGGACAGCGGCAAGTTACAATAACACAACACATAATATTACATGATGAACAGTGTTACTGATTCTGGAGTGCAGAAGTATAGAAGACATGTGTGTTTACTGTCACATCTTATTGCTTTAAAATGATTGACATAAAATGGATCTCCTTCTGTCTGTCTGAAAGCGTCTCCTTAACCTGCATCGGTGGATTTTACTGTCATTGGTTCTGATAAATTAATTAGGCAGGTAAGGAGGCATTACATATTGCACATACAGCTCTTAGTGACTGAAGCAAGGCTAAATGTAGTCTATAACATTTTTTCCTTTTTGGTGTATAACCTTTAAAATCCAGTTGATAAATTCAGGTTGAAACCTGGGGACAGGGACAGGATGAACACACACCATGTGCTCGTCGGCTCTAACTGAAGCTGCTCAGACTAAATGCAAAGCAGATTCTGGATGCTGTACAATTGAATATAAAGTAAGTAGAATATCAATTAATTTTAGTTGTGTTGTGTCGAGTATATTTAGACTTAAAGGACGAGTTTGGTTGCCTTTTATATTTGTCTTGTTGTCAACAAATCCCATGTTGAGATTTAAGTTTTGTTCTTCAGAACTGGATATTTATTATTCCTCTGAGCCACAGAGCTCCATGCTGTAGCTCAGATGGTTCAACCACTGACTCTAACCTGTCCACATGCCAAAGTGTCCTGAAAGCCAAGATGGCAAGAGGGCGTCGTGGATGATTGAGAGGCAACAATTTGCAAGGTAAAAAGGGAGCTACATAAGCAAACACGATAAAAACAAGTGATGGAGAAACAGTCATTACCATGAACACACACACCAGGTCCATCCTAACGAGACCCCCCTGCTGCCCCTGATAAGCCAGAGCAGTGAGAATTGTGAGGTTTTTATAAAGCTTTGTGACTTCCAAAGGTTTAATGGCCAAACGTGTTTTAGTGTATCTTTTTCATCCGAGTTTTTTTTTTGTGAACAATAAATCCAGCTCTGCCACTTAAACCATCTTAAAAAAAAACTAATATGCCTATAATCCATTTGCTTTAATCACACTTAAATTAGTCTCAAAACCTTTCAGACAGACATCAACAAAATTTGAAAACATATTAGATCAAATGGATTTCAAAACAAAGACCATACTGACTGACACCAGAAAGATGTTCAGGTTTTAATTTTACACAACACTACAGACAGCAGCTACTACAGATGTTGTCTTTTGACATGTTACAGTATTTGTAGAAGCTGTCATTGGTGCTGCAGATGTCAGACGAGCATCTCTTCTCCAGCTTCCCTTTTCTCTTTCAGCTCTTTTTCCAGCTGTGCTGCTTCACTGTCTGATCAAACCGGCATAATGTTGAGAGAAATGTATCCACAAACACGGCAGCAGGGCTCCTCAGCTCTACTTTTCCTTTTTGTTATCTCTTCTTGGTGTGACTGCCTGTCGCAGTGAGATGAGGGACCCGAGGGGGCAAGATTGCGCGTCCGTCTGCGATTGAATCAGCGGTTGTCTGCTGTCAGTTATCTCCCATGTGTTGGGAAAAGCAGGTAGAGCTGCTTGGGTTTGGTCTGACGACCTGATAAGACTGACAGGAAGCACCACACTTGATCCCCCGCTGATGGGGTCCTCTAAGACAAAAGGCAAATGAAGCCTCCGTCTTTCACTCCTGATAATTCAAAATCCATTTCCACATGCTGCCCCCTCTTTGCACCTAATTCAAATGTTTGAATTATTCTGATATGCAGATTGCTTTGTGGGGGAGTATTTTAATCACACTAGAGTGAGACACTTCCACTTTTCATTCCACTTCTAAACAGACTGCAGTAATTGCTTTACTGCTAGAGATGATAGTCAAATTCACCCCTAAACATACAACTGTGTCTGTTGGTTTATTTTTCTCAGATGGATCCCTGCAGCTATCCTTCTCTCACACTTCACTGATTAACAATTGCACTTGGGAATCAAGGATGGCCTCCGTACTGGCTGGTGAAACTAGACTGGAACCTTGTAAGACATCAGCGTATGGCTTCTTTTCCTGCTGAGTGCCCTTGTAGCCACCGGTGTCCCTTTTCATCTGAAGTTCAAAGGTCTTTCCAGCGTGAGTGTTTCATCTGGGCTCCCTCTGCTCTCCGAGTCACTGCATGTTCACAGTCCTTTCCGTTCCACTTCACTGGCTTCACTCAAATTTCACACTTGTCAGGCTGCCTGATTTCTCAAACTGCCACAAGCACATCTGACTGTAGCACCCCCCCCCCCCCCACCGTCCCCACCATCGCTACACACCCCTGATGTAACCTCTTTTTTTGGATTCAGTGTGGTTAAAGCTGCTCACACGAGCTCATCTATTTAAAAAAAAAAAAAAACATACAATATTTTTTTTTCATGAAAGAATGCTGCAGTACAAAGTGATGAAGTCACATCCAACTGCTGTGGCGTTATTATGATTTATTATAAGTCTTCTAGACTGGACTAATTGACCAGGTTCATTTCTGAGGTGAAGGGATACACAGTCTGACAGCAGCAGGGTGATGTTATCAGTGAAAAAGCTGCAACACAAGGAGGCACCAGTGTCAGTTATAATAATAATACTGATAATAATAACAGGACCAAGTAAAGTAACAACAAGGAGTTGGGTGAAGTTTAGGTTTATGCAAATGTTCTCCAAATGCCTAACATGTCCTAGTAGAGGTTGGTGCAGCAGCCAAAGTCAGTACTCAAGTAAAAGTATCTAAAATGATGAAATGTGAAATGTGATGTTTATATATTATATTTCATGTTTTTCTCTTGCTTGTTTTTAGGTTAAGTTGTATATTAATGTACACAAATTTGAAAATTATCTGTGCTGATAGGAACAAAATTCAAATGCGTGACGGTGTATCATGTGATACATGATGTGAACTTTTCCTTAATACAGTCTCACTATAGTGGATTATAGACAGTTTCAGAGGTGCCATTCTGTTACAAATCTTCATCACGTTGCATGATGAAGAATGTGTGTTGCAGTCTGTGAAAACTGAGATGTAGACCCGTCATGGCCGATAGTACCGAGGCTCTTAACAGCGTGCTCCGACATGATAATCTTGTGCTAGTAAGAAGCACTCGGACTATGTTGAACTGGTTCTGCAATGCATCCCTCACAAACCCCTCCCACCACTCCCCCACCACCACCCACAACCCCCACACATACAAAAAAGAAAAAAATCTGTCTCTCTGACCCAGGCCCCCCTCCTCTCATTCATCCAGCCCTCTGCCACCTCAAGATGGCCCCCTCTCGACCTGATGGAGTGGAGAGGCCCATCTGTGGGCTTATCTTGCTCCGCCGGAGAGCAGTAAACACTCATTTTTGTGGCTGTCAGTTTGGTGAAGGCAGGCAGCCGTGTGGAACACAGCGCAGCATCAGCAGTGGAAATAGAGCTGACTCTTTCCACTCTTCTCTCCCCTCCCAGGGAACAATGTTATTGCTTCTAAACCTGCCACGTATTGATTTAGAGGTTATGTTTTGTGTGATTAATTATTTCTCTCTTCTTTACGTACGTTTCTATATATAAAGTCTGCAAACATGGAGAAACTGACTCTGTAAACAACATAAAACGTTTCTATATATAAAGTCTGCAAACATGGAGAAACCTATTACTGCACACAGGACTTTATTAATGCTTGTTGTTCAAAATCATGTTCAGTTATTAAAAAAAATAAAATGTTGGTACAGTGCAACCTTCAAGGCACCACATGTGTAACTACAGACACTACAATTTGTGACATTTACAAAGAAATCAGGGTTTTTAGACGTGTTTATTTGGACTCAGATGTGACATTCAGATGAACAAACAAACCTAAAACATAAAAGTGGTATTTGCTCTGAAATGACTGGGGGAGCTGATCTAAAAAATATTCAGTAGCTCTTTGTTGTTTTCTCGCATTTTGTTCTCCAAACTAATGCATCGAAGCGAACAGGATAACATATTTACTGTCAATTTAGCTGCATAAAGAAGTCTGGTTGCCTCAGTGGGGGTAAAAAGAAGATAATTTAAGGTTAAAATAATCAGACCCAAATTATGTTACCTGTAATTGGTGGAAATCTGACGTTTAAGGTTTTCAAAACTAAACTGAATTAAACTCAAAGAAAAAAATGAATATATGATTTATGTTTTTTTGCTTTGATCTTTTGTGGCAAAAAAAAAATTCTCTCTGCAGTTTCCATTCATGGATAAAGGCTGCCGTGGTTTTGTATGATTTGACCCCTGTTCTGTTTATTATTTCAGCTTGAGTTTTGTTTTAGTTTAAAATGTGCTTTTGATTATTTCGTTTGTTTCCTGTTTTATTTTGAAAGTCGTTTTCCCTTTGCTTTGTTTCTCCCTGTGCTCACCTGAGTTATATATATATATGTATATATATATATATATATACATATTGGAGAGAAGACGACCACATTTAATTCGTCGTGAATTTTGCTATAAACTGTGGGTAATTCCCTTAGCCAAAGTCTGCAGAAATGCAGATTTACGGAAAGGGTGGTTAAAGGGCTCAAAATGTCCACCAGAGAGCCCTCAGACTCAATGATCTGACGGTGGGACAGCCCTAAACCCTTGCAGACCTTCCGAGAACGCGTCTCAGAGTCTGAGTCTGTGAGGGTGGACATGCGGATTGGGCCACTGTCTGTCTTTGTCTCTCCCCCCCTGCTGTGCTACCTGCTGGCCACGCCCACCTCACCTGCTTTCTGTTCCCTAATCTGCCTCTCACTTTCCAATCCTCTTTGCCAGTACCTCTTGTTTTATACCAAGTCGACACAGTTTTCCATCTAAGCTGGAATAGTCATTAGCTTGGCCTGTACTATGAAGCAGCTTCAATTTACCCAGGATATTCTACCGTTATCTGGCTTAACTAAACCTCATAAACGGGTGCGTTTAACCTCAACTACACCTGACTTTGGCTGACTTGATGATTGGCAAGATCGGTGACTGCAGGGGAAAAGTATATAAAGGCTGCCAACAAGTCAGACACATTCAACATTGGGTAAGTCAAATAATAGATAAAAATAAGGAAGTACAAGGGCATTACTTTGTTTACAATAACAAACTACTAAACTGTACAGTGTGCCTGGTGTCCAGAAAACTGCAGCCGCCGCGCTCCCGCCATGTTTAAATATCATGTGACACTGTAACGTTCTGCAGTGCCAGTTAACGTCGGACAACATTTCTAACCATCATGCCTTGGTGTCAATCCAGCATGCATCATGTTAAGTCATGGCTATTACATACTGTGCAGGACTGTAGGGACAAAATATACAGTGGATAAACACTACCTGGACTCAGCTACCAATGGCCCACAGACATAATGGAATTATGAACCTAACAATCTCTATTTCAAAAAACAATCCGTCATCAAATGGCATATATATGAGGTTAGATAGCTTCATTTAGATTCATGATATATTTAATTTAATTTACAAAAAGTGACTGATTTGGGATTAATTTGTTGAGTGAGCAGTGTATACAGTGATTATAGATGGCAAATCAGGCTTTGGTGTCAGGTTACTACAAACCTTACTGAGGTAAACAACTTAATAACTCACCGATGCAAATATTAATGCATCACATTTGACAATACCAACACGCAGCAATTCTAGTTTTAGTTTCTTACCTTTTCTGACGTGTACAGAAAAAAATATTTCCAAGCTTTTAGTCTTTTTTTTTTTTTTTTAAAGAAGGGTTGAATGCAAAGTGTGACATCTCTGACAAAACAGTGCTCACAAGAAAAGTGATGATGTTATCATTAGACAGGTGCCTGAAGTTGAATTGCCAAAAATCACTCAATTATCATTAAAATAACTATTCCAGTTAGAGTAAAGTCATTTATGAATGGCATTTCAGTGATTTTACAGCAGGTTCCAATGTTCATTTAAATTTAGTTGGATTTAAATTTTGCTTCAAAAGCCAATGCATAATTGATATTATAGAATTGAATTGGTGTTTAAACAGCATTTTAACTGTTACTTACAGCACTGGTTCAAATCCAGTTTGTTAATCCAGTTACGTTGGTTTTCATCCAGTTTGTGAGTCAAAAACACTTCTGCAGATAAATCCCTCAGAACCACCGGGCTTGGAGGATTCCAGGCCCACAGGTCTCCTGAAGGACCCAATTCCAGCTCCTAATGCTGCAGAGAAATGGCTTTCAGGCATTGCAGATAGTATCTTTGTGTTTTTGTCTGGGAGAGATGAAAGGGGGCTCGGCCTCATATATGTGGCCGTGAAGATTGTGACTCGCTGCCTTTCTCATCTTCACACCATTCTACAGAATTAATGACAGTAGATCTATCATGCTATGGACCGGAGGTTGGAAAGACGATGGGGGTTGTGAATGAAAAATTGAGGATTACTGCGTTGAATCCCCAAATGGATTCTGTTCTCTTTCTCTTTGGAATAATTTTGTGGGGTTTCTCCCTCTGACACAGGCATGCCCTTCTCTTTCCTCTTTCCAAAATCTCTTCATCTCCATTCATGTCGCACTGTTTCTTAGCATTTGAATTTTGAAATTATTTTATGATTTATAAGGTTGGACTGTGGCAGGAGGGATAGAAGGACAATGACATACAAAGAAGTCTCTGTCCAGTTTAGGACATTTAAACAGGCATTGAAGGTGCTATGTGTTTTGTGCATGCATTATTTTTCAGGAGTACTTTGGATAGAAAATTGTCTTGTATGATGACGGTTAATTTTAGTTAATGGACAGTTTGCAGAACTGATGGTTTGTATTGACTTTTGTTGTATTTAAAATGTCCTGAGATGAGTTATTTTGATCAGTATTTTGTGTTGATGTAATTAGATCAAAAAATACATATGTAGAACAAAATTCTGAGGTATATTTTGGCCTACTTTCCTTAAGTGTCCTTGAATATTGTTGAGTGAGCTTCAGCGGGATGTTAATCCTCCAGCAGCACTTCCATTAGCCACCGCTATGGTTGTGGTTGGTTTTGTCAAAATGACCAACTGTCCCAATAATAATAATAATAATAATAATAATAATAATAATAATGATAATAATAATAACATTCCCAGCACTCTTTGCGCTACTTTGTTGGCAAATGGAAACATAGTAACACCCTAAACAATGTATTATGGTAAACATAATACTTGGAAACATTACATTATCTCAAAGTACAGCTGCTAGTAGCACGCTGAAGTTAGCCGTCAGCTCAAAGCATCACAAAGCAGCCGTCATAGCTGTAAATGCTTTAGTGTTTTCAGACGTGCATTTCAGTCGGTAGCTGTTTAATGAACTGTCCTTCCATTGACTGCAGGCAGACATTGTAGGTGTGCGTTATCACAGACACCTTATCCTTTAAGAAATGATTCATTTCTCAATAAATCTTCAGCCTGTCATACCCGAGGATGACGGCTACCACTGCGATATGACACTAATATGCATGATTAAAACAATGAAAATGTGTCCTGTTGTCTGTGATGAGTTTACCGGCTGTGTGTGTGTGTGTGTGTGTGTGTGTGTGTGTGTGTGTGTGTGTGTGTGTGTGTGTGTGTGTGTGTGTGTGTGTGTGTGTGTGTGTGTCTATACTACAGTACGTGTGTCAGGTGATCGATCATGTTTGCCGGCACGAGGTGAAGTGCTTGATCTTCTCCTTCCTGCCAGCTGCTGATAGGTCCCATGTCTCTGTGCACCGCCCCTCATATTTCTTCATCTAATTGGATTGCAGCTTGTCAGCGGCTCATTTGTATACGACCACCACCTCCTCCACATTTACGGCATTCTGCCACTGATTACTCAGCTCGGAGCTTCCTGGCACAGCCTAAGTAATGACTTTGCTTTCAAATTTGTCCGATCAATTTATATTTGTCTTTTTCTCCGTCTTGTCCTCCATCTCACTGTCTGTTTCCAGTTTCTTATTCCCAGTGGTTGTTTTCTTTAGCAGTCCTTCTCTCTTACCGTTCCTCCATCCCCTCTAGCTCCTGACCAAGTCAAATAGTCACCGGTGAGGCTGCACACAGTTGTTTGTAGCAGCCTATCAGCAGGAAACGTGTTGTTGGGTGATGCTGCTGGACCTCAGGACTGATGGTTACAGGAGGTGGACAGATCCAAGGAGGCAGATGAACTGTAGCTGTTGAACTCTGACAGATACTGCAAAGCTCACCCAACTGCCCAAATTAGGGTGAATTTACATCAAAACTAAAGATTAAAAGATCGACTGAGATGCATATATACTGACTGTAGTTTGATGGCTATTCTGTCCTCAGAGTAGGTGTCAGACCACACTTCAACAGATAGCGAACATACTGTTGTATAGAGAGTCAGACAAAGAAGTAAAGTTGAATGAACTTTTACTGTTTGTTTTCCTCTTCTCATGTACAACAATCTTTTTTTTAAACTGAAATAAGGACAAAAATAAATCACTCAATCAGTATGTATGTCAAAATAAAATTACATCTTTTCTGTTGTACCACACAGAATAAAACACTGTGCTAAATTACCTTCCTTTTCAACAAACAAGGCATGGCTTGATAATTCACATTTTTGCTGAGTCATCACAATGCTTTACCTTAACTTAGATGCTAAAAATACTAGCTCCATAAAAACGTCCCTCTTTATGTTAAAGTTCTATGTAAACATTCACTAAGCAGTACAATTCAGCACACATGATATTTTGGTACTCACAAGCATTGCTTCTCAAGGCACTCAACGTAAGAAAGGCAGAGGATGAGCTGCCCACATGTGACCCCTCACCTCTGCTGTGTGCTGGAATCATTGCTCTGGCCACATCATGTGACCCTATTGGCCAATGAATGAAAAGAAGACTTCTGCTGCTAAAACTAACTGCAATAACACATGCAACCACCAGGGGGATACATTAAAATAATCTAAACATCAACCCAATATACAGAACAATGGCTCTGTCAGTGGTTAAGTTTAATACGCAGCTGTGTGCTATTACAGCTGCACTGACATAGAAATCACACCTGCCTATTAACCTGTGTGACGTTAATCCACAGTTTGCCTGTGCTCGCCAAATTGAAAAAGAAAAAGTGACATAGGATGGGCCCTGTGGGTTCCTGACCAAGAACATCTTCGGTTTGGGTCTGGTCTGGGATCTTTTTGTATCGGTCTTCCCTAATTTCTCCTCTATAGACCTGTGATGATTAAAAGTTCGCGATGTGGGACTATTTTGTTAAAGTACTATTTCCAAAGTCAAGAAGGATCCTTTAAGGCTCCAGGAAAACCAGATGGATGAGGAGGACGAGGAGGAGGGTGGAGCATCAGGAGGTCTGAAGGCAGACTGACAGACTTACAATGATATTTGAAGAACAAGAATGAGAAACTGGCTCAAAAAACTTGAACATTAATCTTTAGGCAAGTATTATGACAACAATATGATGAATGAGTATTTGACAGCGTGGGAAAGTAGAAGTGACTATATACGTGAGGGAACAGATCTTTCTTATCAAACACATCAGCTTCTTTTTGTACGGGAAAATGTCCTTTACAAAGTGAATGGCAGAAGTTAACTGAACATGTAGCTTGTGTTTTAACAACAGTGTTTGCAGAGAATATAATTCCTCCCTGCTTGTTACCTCTCTTTTATTCTGCTTCACTACTAACAACAGACAGCTGTGTGCTCCCTATTACATCCAGTTACCAATACTTTTCCCCACCATCATTCCTCAGATTTGAATGAATTTCCGCTCATTCAGACATTTCCAGAGGATTGCCATGTGTTGTCTCAGATTTTACTTTCCCTCTAAATCACAATCCTGGCATAGCTGATGTGTAAAGCTGCCAAACCATTTCCATTTGCTGTTGTCTGATAGGTGGATCCAAGCCTCTCTCCAGGGTTATTGCTTTTTTTGATTGCCATCCGTAGCTGGGAAAGTGACAGGAACAAGAACCTGAGTCAGAATCCGCACTTATTATTGCAACACTTAGAGCAGGAGCAGGGTCCCGTCTCGCAGCGTTTCTGGCACAAGCAGCGAGCAAAATCAAATGCAATAAAAGCATGTCTGGATTAGAGCTTGTTAACCAAGAGAAGAGCCTTTAATTGCTCGGGCTTTGTGCAGCTTCACAAAGAGCTGGCGTTGCTAATCTGTAGCTCAAGGGTGAATGTTTGGGACTAAACAAGCAGGGATGTAAAGTATGGTGGATGGAAAAGAAAGGCATTTCAGGAGGGAGAATTTGAACAAAGTTGGTGACAAAGACACACGGTCTCTAACTGGCTGCTGGCAGACTGTTTCATTTTATCATCATGACACGAGTTTCAGTCAGAATGCCTCAACTACACATCGTGAGGACTGTGATGTCACAGGCTCTTGAAATGTGTTTAATTCGGTTTGGTATTCATTTTTATAGTTTAGCTATGATACCTCTCAACGACGACAACGTTATAGTCAAGATAAAACCAAAGTGAACATAAGAATTACTTCCCACATTGTCTCTGGTTAAAATCCCTCACAGTTAAGGCCCAGTCCCCCCTTCATCTTGGACCTGCAGCAGTGACCTTATGTGACCTTAACATTTAGTCTACAAACTTTTATCATTGTTGTGTCCTGTTGTGTAAGTGACATTGCCTGCCTGTGATCACCCGCTGACAGTTTTCTAATATAATGTGGAGCTGAGGGACGGACAGAAAATGATACACTTCCTTACAATAGACTGACAAACACTGGCTATTATTCAGCAGCTGTAATTCCATCAGTAGTGTTATTATACTGGTCACAATGTGTTCTTATGAATGTGGACCTGAGTTCCACCATTGAATATGTTGAAATGTTTTATGTAGAAACAGTTGAGGGGTTAAATGAAATGACTAAACCTTGTTTGACAACGCAACAGACCAAAAAACACCAGTTAGTTCAAAATAAAATGAAAAGATTTATCTTTTAATCTGTGGCTATTGAAGTTACATTAGTGAATTATTCATATTGAACTCAACATATCTGTTTCTGTAGATCCCTCAGTTTTGCACTCTGAAATGTCATCTCCTATTTTAAAGACTTTTGTCTCAAACATTTCCTCCCTGTCTTGACAAACTGTCTCCACTTTAGATTAGAACTGTGATTTTCTCCACTGCTTTGAACTTGGTTTGTCTGTTAAAGTGCATGTGTCTTTTACTGAAGATTATTCATTTATTAGATTATTTATCTATTTGTCCAGTACAGGGAGTCCACACTCTGTAATCCAAATAATTTAGAAGAACTTTTTCCCCACATCGAATGCTGAATTTTTCTAGCCATCATGAACTGAAATGAGCTGATTTATGCTCATTCATATGCTTCTTGTGTATTCTTTCATGTGAGTGTGTCAGACCTGAGAGGAAACCTCATTTAGTACATTTGATTGATATTTACCTCGTTACCCTGAAAACAACAATAACAACCTAATAAAACCAGTGACTGCAAGAAGCTGCAGAAATGACATGATTTATTTTTATGATGTGTATCGGACGTTTGCACACTGAAGTGTTGATAATGTTACTTTTCATTGCGATGAGTGTCATATTTCTACATGTCTTTGTACAATCCTAAATAATATTTCAACAGCAACATTTCAATGTGGATTTTGCTTTGTGGAAGACATGTCATGAAGAACAATTGAACTTTCGTGTGAGATTTACTCCCAGTCTTGTTATGAGGTGTGTAGATAAACAAACCCAAATGCAGACACACAGTAAAAGTCTCTTTGGAACCAGGTATTTATTTCTTCCCGGGCAGTGAGAGCAAACAGGAATGCACACCAAGAGTCTGAGTCCCAATCCGAGCCGGAAGTTGGCTCCTCCGCGAATGTGGCTAGCTGCCGGCGTGGGGCCTTGCCACCCGAGGGAATCCCGGGGTTCTCCTCGGCCCGTGACCGGGTGACGTAGCCAGACGGCAACGCTGCTCCGCTGGGGGAATCCCCAGACTTCTCCTCAGCGAGCTGATTGGCTGGATCGACTGTGTGACATCCGCGACTTGACACAGGATAGCCCAAACCCTCGACAGCGGATCTCCGAGGATCACACTGGAAGGTCTCTTCGTGCAGGTGATGCCCGTGGCTCGACACTGGATGGAATAGGCAGGGTCGACTGTGTGACACTCGTAGCTCGACACAGGATTGCCAAGATTGCAGCAGATGATCTCCGAGGAACGATCTGGAATCTTCTTCGTTCAGGTGAATGCCCGTGGCTCGACACTGAACGGCAGGAAACAGGAAACAGGTTGGAGTCAGAACCGGAATCTCAAAACAGGGAAACGGACGGATGGACTTATGGGACGGGTTGACGGGTAGGCAACGGACAAACTGACACCGGGTGGGCAGGAGACCAGGGTATTAGTAGCAGCCGACGTTAATCACTGGAATGCCGCCCAGCTGTGCTGCCGGAGAGAGGCGCGGCAGTGGGCGGTGCTTGGAGGAGGGTACTACTGAGGAAAAAACAGACAGGGGAATGACAGGACACAGACGGAGAGGTAATCGGGGGTTAAACAGGGGAAAACACACTAGGAACAGACAGGAATCCTAACAAGTCTGGCTTTAAGCGCTGTCACATGCATGCATATGCAGTCTCCATGCATTCTTTATGAAGCTGTGCTACTTGTACCGCTGGAGGTTTTTGTTGAAACACAACAACTGCACTCCACCTGGACAATTCCAAGAATCATCCTTCAATTTAGATTTATTACAGACAACTGTAATTTTATATATACACATCACATTATATCCATCCATCCATCCATCCATCCATCCATCCATCCATCCATTATCTATAGCTGCTTTATCCTGAACAGGGTCACGGGGGGCTACAGCCTATCCCAGCTCACTGTGGGTGAAGGCAGGGTACACCCTGGACAGGTCGCCAGTCCATCACAGGGCCAACACAGAGAGACAGACGGAAACAAAGACCATTCACGCTCTCATTCACACCTAAGGGACAATTTGTAGAACCACCAATTAACCTGACATGCATGTCTTTGGATGGTGGGAGGAAGCCGGTGTACCCGGAGAGAACCCACGCAGGCACAAAGAGAACATACAAACTCCACACAGAAATGCTGTAAAAATTAGTTGTAAATCATGAAATATTTACATGCTTAGTGAGACTGCGGGACCTGGTGGGTTAGATGAAACATTCAATGCTGAACAGGAGTCAAATTCAGCAGTTGAATGGCAAGAAACGCAATTGTATTGTTGGATTTTGAAAAGGGCATGTTATGTTGCTCTTATTTATCCTTTAATCTGTGGCTATTGAAGTTACATTAGTGAATTGAACTCAATGAAAAGTGTTGTGGCAGTTACAGTTAGAAGTGGTAGAAATCTGGTTTCTTGTATAGAGGTACTGTAGATGGACTGCAAAATTTGAACCTCTGTTTTACAGTACTGAGCAGTAGTGGGGGATTACAGGAAGTGGATGGTTCCTGCAGATATTCACATTTGCCACTGCTCCTCTCATCCCCCTGCTAGAAAAACAGGCCAGGCAGAGCATCACTCGTCTTCTCTCTGAGTCAGATCAATGCACGTGCACTGATACGGGCTGGAGGTGCCTATTGATCCACTCTGCCTCGTCTTTGTCTGCGGTCATTATGGAGATGAGAGGGTGACCTTTTCCAGAGGTGTCAGAGCGGAGAGGACGCTGTTTAACAGCTTTCAGGAGAATAAAGCTCTGGGGTTCGGCCCTACAGCTCTTAGTGTGGTTGGCTTGTATGAGTCAAGACTGCCAGACACTGTGATACAGTATACCACCTCTCCTATATATAATCTTCAAGAAATATAAGTTAAAATAACATCCAGGATGATGATAGGGTTATCTCTGCTGCATTTCATTATTTTTACATAACACTTGACTTGTGTCTGTGTGTGTGTGTGTGTGTGTGTGTGTGTGTGTGTGTGTGTGTGTGTGTGTGTGTGTGTGTGTGTGTGTGTGTGTGTGTGTGTGTGTGTGTGTTGTTTTGTCATCTGTGGGGAAATTTAAGGAAGAGTGACAAGTTCTCATTGTTGTGACAGATGCAGTAGTCATGGTACTTAAGTACTTCAACTGAAAAATCAGCTGTTAAGTTTTCCCAGCATAAAACATGCAAAAGCACATTTTCCAAAACACCATCCAGTATAATTTGATGTTTTTAAGGCTTTTACCTTTTTAAACAAGGACAAACAACATGCTGTGCTCAACTAAAAAAAATATTAAAAAAACAAAAAAACATTTTTTCATGTCATTTATCTACTGCCGATGTCTGTGTTTACATAGAGCAGTTTGTCCTCCTGTAGTGTTTCTACTGGTGTGCAGTGCTTCATGAGGTACAAGGAGGTTGAGAGGCCTGTATTCAGATATACCTGCTATTATTAAGATTGCATGAATGAGTGTCCCCCAGTGTCGAGTTTGGAGCAGGATCAATATAATGAGGGAAATCTTAAAGTGGGGAACATTTTGCTCCAGGCAACACTGGATTAAAAGTCTAGTTTGTATTCACAAAGAGTGAGATGACATCTTTGCAATCAATTCTGCCTCATAAAAATCCAAAACATGCTGCAAATGTGCTGTTTATACCAGAACCAGGGGATGCAAATGGTATGCTCTTTCTCTTTCCAAGTCTATGTTTTTTTTTTTATCTCAGACTTCATTGAAACAGGTGTACATTGTAGGATTTGTTGTTAGTTTGAGAAAAAGTCCCAGCTGATGGACAACCTTCTAGTCTTGTGTGTAGAGTTGAGTGGATCCAGCCACTGATGTGGCTGAAAAAAAAAGTATTTTGTTCTCATATTCCTGTTCTTAGCCTCTTTAAAAACAAATCCCCTTCCTCCTGTCTGATGGGCACACATTGAGTTTTAAGATTCCGTCCATTTCCTCAGCACGGATTCATCCTGTTTACACCGGACATGAACATCATGTTGATCTGATCACAAGTGCAAAGCTCTAAGGGCCATTTTTTTCTGTCTGCGACGTGTTCCATCTCCAACACGGCCGACGCAGCTCGTCGACGTCAGAAAAGATAGATAGATAGTAAATATTGTGGTGGCGGAGTGTGGTTAGCTCAGCTGCAGGGGGTAGAGAGTGGGAGGAGTGGTTCAGGGAACGGTGCCGGGAAGGGGTAATGAGCACAGCTGAGCCGAATATGACCTGATGAGCACAGCTGAGCTGGAGGTGAACTGATGAGCTCTCCCCTATAAAGGGGAGCAGGGAGAAGGAGAAGGAGGAGGAGGAGAAGCAGAAGCAGCTGCACGAAGACATTGGTGTATGGGCAGGGAAAATAAAGGCATTTTACACCCGAATGTATGACTGAGCATGTCATCTGTGTCCAGGAGAGACCCTGGTAGCACCAACCTTGCTACAGATATATACTTTATTAATCCCTCAGAGGGAAATTTTTATGTTACAGCAGCATAAAAAAAGAAAATGCACATTATATACAATATAACAAGATAAATAATATTAAATAAACTAACCTAAACCTAAACCTAAACAACAGTGCGATGAATTAGAATAAAAACAACATGCAAAACGGCAGTGCAAGGGAGTTATTGTACTGTGATGGATTTTACCCGAGGTGAGTTATTGTAAAGTCTTATGGCAGTGGGCAGGAATGATCTCCTGTATCTGTCCTTGTGACAGCGGAGCTGGAGGAATCTTTTGGAGAAAGTGCTCTGCTGTCCCTGCAGCAGGTGGTGGAGAGGGTGGTCAGGATTATCCAATATGGATAATAGTTTGTTCAGCATCCTCCTCTCCACCACCTTTTCCAGACTGTCCAGTTTGCAGCCAATGATGGAGCCGGCCTTCTTAACCAGCTTGTTAAGTCTGTTGGTGTCTCCGGCTCCAATGCTGCTCCCCCAGCAGACTACGGAGAAGTGCAGTTCACTGGCCACAACAGACTGGTAGAACATCTCCAACATCTCGCTGCACACATTGAAGGATCGAAGGTTCCTCAAGAAAAAGAGTCGACTCATCCCCTTCTTGTAGACAGCATTGATGTTGGTCTTCCAGTTCAGTCTGTTGTCATGGAGACACCAGGTACTTGTACTCCTCCACCATGTCACCATGTCCACCTCCTCTCCCAGAACTCTCAGTGGTTGTGCAGCCGTCGTCTTCCTCCTGAAGCCACCATCTCTCTTCCCGCCCACTCCACAAAGTCCTCCACTACTGCCCTGTACTCATCCTCCCGTCCGTCCCTTATACACCCGTCCACTGCAGAGTCATCAGAGAACTTCTGCAGATGTCTTGACTCTGAGTTGTACTGGAAGTCAGTGGTGTAGAAGGTGAACAGGAAGGAGACAGAACAGTTCCCTGAGGAGCTCCAGTACCACTGACCACCGTATCAGACAGCACACTGCCCAGACGGCCTGCCTGTCAGGTAGTCAGTGATCCAGGAGACGGTGGACGTGTCCACCCCCACCACCCGCAGCTGTCGATGCTTCATATCCCACAGATGGAATAAGTGTCGGGTCATGAGGAACGGGCGCTATATTAAATGTACCATGTTATGCTAATCTAGTTGTGCCGTGATTCTGGGCTTTGTTTTTTACCCCAGCCTAAGAGAATGTTGCAGACTGTATTTATATTCTTTTATTTCAGCCTACTCTACTTGCTTTTACTGGAATAAGTTTAGACAGAGACGTCGTCCACCAGTCTGCATCATCTTTGAAAGCACAAAGCTGCACACACTCAGACTCCCGCTTGACCCTTTTACCACCATAGTTACAGTGGGTCACAAACACATGGCCACGGCCTGCTGGAATCCTTTCAGTGCCTCCTTAGCTGCACTCACATTAAGTGGTCAGGCAATCTAGCTTGGAGAAGCAGAAATAAAGGAAATCCTATTAAAAGGCACAGAAGGAGTCTGTTTCTCTTTGTTCTCCTTCTTTCATGTCTGTTTCTGGTTCATTCACAGCGAGACAGCTGTTTGATCCAGATGCTTCTCTCTATACAGACAGACACTGAAGAAGTGCTCTGTATTCTTCTTTTGGCAGATAGATGAAGGCAGATATCACATCCCCTCCACAGTGCACTCATTTTGGTTGTTAAAATATTTCTACATATGCGAGAAGGACAGGACTGAAACACTTTCTGTCCTTACAATACAAAAACACCTTCTTCTCCATTGGACATAGATGCTTTTGAAGAAAAGTGTTGGATATCCTGTGGTTGGGCTGGATGTTTGTGGAACCACTGAGTGTTTAGAAATAATCCAATGATCAGGCTTGGGAAGCACACAGCGGGTCCTTTCATCCTGGCCTGACTGTCTCCAACTGTAAACTACTGTGAACTGTGATCATATAGATTTGGATTGAAAGAGGGTTAAAAATCTTTTGTGGCTCTTGAACAGCTCAGGGGAATGACATTAAAGTGTTTCTGAAAGTTCTTTGCCCTTTTTCACATTCGTCCTCTTGCTTCATCACAAAAAGACAGAAAAAAAACAAAAAACAAAAAACAGCCTCTGAAGTGAAGGAAAAGCACAAGAAAGGAACGGAACAGTTTTTTTCTTGGTGGAGCTCAACACTTGTGTCAATAACGTCGGCCAACAGGCAGGCTTATTATTATTATTATTATTATTATTATTATTATTATTATTAGTGTCTTATTGACACTAAAAGGCTTATATGTTTTTTATGACCCTGATGTTTAATCTCACATTGACTGATTGTGATGTACATATCAGTTACTTGACTGCAGAGCTAACACTGTGGTGTAATACAGCCCAGCAGACCCTATCCTCGAGAAACACGTTACAGGACACCAGGAGGGACAAATCTGACTCCAGACACCAGAAATGTGTTAGTGCAGACAAGGAAAACTCAGGTTAGTGTTAGTCACACTCTAAGGGTTAAAAATTCAACTAACATAACAGCCATCCAAATTTATTTCCCTTCTTCTCGTTTGAATTCTTCAGGAAATACTCATCACAACAAGATGGCGCATAAATCAAATGAAGCGGTACAGCTTGATCTTTTGAACAAAATGAGTTGCTGGTCTGTGAGAAGAGAACCAGTGACATTGAATTCAATCCTAGTTACTGGCTGCACAACCACTACTCTTGTTTAAATTACTTCTCAACATATCAATGCACAACACATATCACATATCAATGATTAAAGTCTCAAAGTATTCACAGTGTGAAGCAAAGCAATATCCTTACTAATTTCAGATCTCCTGACGTTGAGTAACTCATAAATTCCCGATCACTTCACAACATCTTAACATGCAACGCATCAGAATAATTTGAGCAGGAGTCCATTTTGCAAATCAAAGCAAATTCCTGCATTGTCTTCAACAGTGGGCTGACATTATTATATCCCACTTTGTATGAAAAATACAAATAAAATTTCATGTATTAGCAGGGCAACCCAATAGCAATTACTATTAAATTAGCACATTACCGTCACTCAGAATATATTTTTTTTTTCAAATTGCTGAGTTGCTGATCTGTAGATGATCTTGCGGGTCAAGGGTGTACCTGTCCTGAGCTGGGCTGAGTGGCAACAGCTCTGGTGGACATTCCTGCTGTCAGCATGCTTTCTCAAAACATTTGACATCTGTGGCATTGTGTTGCAAGATAAAACTACACATTTTAGAGGTGCAGTCAGTCCAGGCATGATGCTGATTAAACAGCAATCATCCTGCTGTTTAATCAGCAGCCTGATGTGCCACACCAGTCAGGTGGATGGATTATTGTAAACAACGTGCTCACTAACATGGATTTTAACAAAGTATGCATTTTATGTGCATAAAAAAGCCTAACATCTTTTACTTCAACTTCAGACAATTTTAACCAGGTCCAGTTATTGATCAAATACATATTTAAATTATAGTCACTATTGTACATGTTGGTGATTACAAAGGGGTTACATCCACATGCCTTCTTTTCAGTAGAACGTCTCTTTGTCAAATAATATTTACTTGAATGCTTTCCATCTTTTTTGCTGGATGAGACTTCCTTCTGTCTACGTCTGGGAAGGCTCCATTCTTTTGGCAGTGTGTGCTCACATTTTGAGTCAATTTCTTGTTTGAATTTGCACCATCTCTCATCTGCCAATTAAATCAATCAGCTTTGCTCCAACCAACCCCACCGAGGCACACAGCCATGTCGGATTGGACGAAGAGAGATTTAAAAAGAGTCATTCAGGAACCAGTGTGAAAAAACGGTGATTATTACTTAGCCATATTCGTGGTTCTGTCATCACTCAGCAGAGGGTTGACCTGAATGCAGACGTGCTTGAAGATGATGGTAACATGCATCGTTACCTCACTCAGAGTTTGTTGTTCATATACATACTTTTGATTTGTTTGGTGGTTGTGCTTTGAAACCAAAAGATTACAATTTCAATTGAACTTATACTGAAGAACATTTCAAACACGGTAATTAGTAATTAGTAACCTATTTGTGTTTAAAAGTAGCCTTCCCAACACTGGTGACATCACAGCAGTTTTATAGTAAAAACACAACATCGAGGGACTACTATCTGCAATGGAAAATGAAATCCAGAACCGTGCCTGGTACCGAAAGCGAGTAGTTGAGTAGAGTAGATCCAGTGCTGGAAAACTGACATCTACCTGATTCAGCTCAGTAACACCGACACTATCGGGAAGAATTCACACCTTTCATTGTGCTTCCAATCAAAGCTAAAAAGAACAACGAATGTGCTGAACAGATTCAAACATGTCCTCTTAACATATGCTTGAGATGTCAGTTTCTAAAACTAAGTGATGCTAAGTCTTGATTTTAAAGTTTCATCTGGTGTTTTACGGGCACATTTCCCATTTATCTATACTATTTATTAAACTGGCATGAGAACAGTAGCAGGAACTACTTTAATGATACATTTGTGGATGTCTGTGTCCTCAT
Organism: Brachyistius frenatus; assembly: GCF_029030835.1. Classification (NCBI taxonomy): domain Eukaryota; kingdom Metazoa; phylum Chordata; class Actinopteri; family Embiotocidae; genus Brachyistius; species Brachyistius frenatus. The sequence continues at coordinate 120,090 of NW_027211041.1, forward strand.
GCTACTCTTAATGTTTGGGTGATTGCCAATCAGAATTAATTTTGTTGTAAGAATATTGAAATATTACTGTTTGATGAGGATATTGTTTGGAAATGAAAGGAATGTCAGTGGAGGAACTGTAATGAGCACTCATTTGACTGGTTGAGGCAGGACTGACAGCTGAACGATTCACCGATTAAAGAGAATCACAAACAGTCTAATTATAAGAAGTTGACTCCTGGATGGAGTCAGGCCCTAATAATGGACCTCATAAATCAATGCAATGCGAATTGGACTTGATATGCAATTTGATTGGCTTTTAAATGGCACTTTTACATCTTATTATTCTGATTAAACACCATGTCTTCATTAAACATTATTGATCTATAATGGAAATAAATTATTTGTTTGTTTTTAACAAGAATTAATTTACAAATCAGACAAATAATTTATGTAAAAAGCAGAAACTGTCAGCAGCCAAACATCACTGAACACCACCAGTCCTTCTAACTAAATGTCAACATGCAAAAATACACCAAACAACAGTTCTGAGCAGCATCATATTTTAACAGAACCCTCCCAAATCTTTTCAGATCACTTTGTCACAATTCATGTTGGTATTTTCTGATCTACAGCTGCTATGGTTAAAGTTTGGGAGGTTTCAGAACCAATTATTTCAACAAGTGTGGTTTTGGTTGCAACCGGTACTCCATTAAAGTTAGTGACAGATCAGGCTCACGGTTTAAAGAAGCAACTGACCTCTTCACTGAGAGCTTCTGTTGCTCGCTGGTTTATGGAAGGCTTCAATGTTGTGTACTATTATTAGCACATCTTTACGAGCACTAACAAAACAATGATATGCAATAGAACACTGAAGACTAGAGAAGTGAGATGACCTGATTTGATAGTGGAGCACCTTGATGCATCAGTATGCGTTAATGAGGAAAAACTGGAACACAAGCAGGATACAAGCACGTCTTCATGATGCAGAGTTTATATAAATACCAAATAGTGTGTGTGACGTCAGATGTAATAAACTGAAATATTAGTTCAAAACATACATGACAGGTACACGAACATGATACAGAAAACCAATTACTATGGAGATATTTGCTGTTTCAAGGCCCTGCTGAGCTGTTTTCTGGGGGACGTATCTCAAGATGAGGCACTGAATACATGAATTTCTTGATGCTGTATACATTTTGCAGAACATACATGCTATGCATAAAAGTGATGATATGTCAGTCTTTGTTTCAATAGATTTGAACATGTTTTTTTCATTGTTCCTTTGATTTTCTCCTGATCTAACATGAAAATTGAACATCAAGGCAGACAATAATAGTCTGACTCATCTTTTTCTTTTGACTTAAACTGTTGTTCAACCCTTCCTTTTTGTAAACATTATTGAAGCTGCAAAAAAAAAAAATCCCTGCATTTATAACTATATTTTTCTCACAGTTTGATGTGACATGTCAAGTATGTTTCATTTTAGCGTAGTTATTCATTTAAGCTTTAGTAATTTACCAAGAGTGCTGACTGTACACATATCTGAACATGTGGAACAAAAACGTGTCTATAATCTAAATATAGAAGAAGTTCCATTCAGTGTGCAATAAATAGCATCTACACTTTTTTGTCTGTCTGACTTTATTAGACAAAAACCAAGACCACGTCTCCAAACACATGATTAACTTTGATCCAATCAAAACTCAGAGTGTGTGTATTACCTTTTACACCTTTTACACCTTGCACCTGCAAGGTGAAGACAAAACTGCAGTCAGTCATTTGGGAGGTCTGTCTCATTGCTTATTATTATTTTTTGTTCTAGATTTATATGTCAATGTGCTTGATTGTGTGCAAAAAACTGTATGCGTTTGACAAGTAAAGTGCTGGCTGGGAAATGGAAGAGATACAATAAAGCCTGATTATTTGAAGGAGATGGCTATTAGCCAGCAGAGAGTCAGAGCTATTATGGTGGAAATGACACATTGTTAAGGAAACATAAGACTTCCCTCAGTGGATGATGGCCTCCTGAAGGGGTCTCAGATTAGATCTCACAGGTGCACTTGGGAGGGCAGTCCTGATTATTGCAGTGGCAGAATTATAGCGGCTCATCAAATCTCCTCAGGAAAGAATATTGAGTCTTATTACAGGGAGGGAAGAAGCCACTGATGGGAGCCATTTATGAGAATTGTTTGGGTTGTACGTTTTTGCTTTTTACAAGAAGTCTCCAGTCTGATGAGCACTTATGCACCACTCCACATGAATATATATGGATAACATTCACCTTTGAAAGATGGAATGAGTTTTCTTGTGAAGGAATGTGTCTCCATCCAGGACCATGAGACAGGTCCTCTGTGCCTGGATGTCAGGATGAAATACAGCGAAGCAGAGAAGTGAACAGACCGAGATAAAGAGGGTGACTGAATTTTAGATTTATTCTGTGGCCATAAAGTTATACTTTGTGCTGTCAAAATCACTGCAGCGCCGTGAAATAAAATTCATATTTCAAGTGTGCGATGAATCAGTGGCAGAGTCTTTGGAACCTGCTCTGCTGAATATTTGAATTTTGGTTTATTTCTTCTGTTGAACAGACAAACAAGGTAACAGTTTACACCTAACATATACAGTATACACCTATACACATTCAGTTAAGATGAACAGTTTACAGAAGAAAAGTCCAGTACTTACAGCAGAATGCCAATAGAGACATCTAAAGAACTGTTAAATTCAATTCAGTTTTCTTTATATCATATTAAATCAACATCAGTCATGTACAGACATTGTAAATTGCACAGTTGAGACCATACTTTCACTATCTGTCATCAGTTTGTCTTTTTGCCTTATCCTCATCACTATATCTTTCTGTCCTTTTTGAGGTTTTTCCTGTTCATTTCCTGTTTTATTTTGGTCACTCACTTCCTGTCCTCGTGTTGTCTCACCTTTGTGATTGCCTTCCTGCCCTGATTGTTTCCACCTGTGTGTAATGATCTCCCTGCCCTCCTGTGTATAAGGTCTACATGCTCCCTTCCTCGCGTGTCATTGTTCTGTCAGCTATTGTGTGTCGGCTCGTCTCTCCAGAGTTCCTGCCAGCATTTTGGGAGTGTTTTTATGCTTTGACCCTCTTTTGCCTTTTTGGATTTTGCTGTTCCCTCCTGTACATCTGTATTGTATGAAACTAAGCTTTTGGATTGTTCCCTTGTGGTTGAATTTAGATGTTTGGACCTCTGTTATTCAAGTGTTTATTTGTGTTTTGGTTTTGCACTTGAGTCAGTATTCTAACACCCCAACACATACAGTGTTATAGAAAAAAAAAAAATCCTACTTGAGCGAGAAGACTGCAACAGCTAACGGAAACTATAAACTTTATCAAAAAGGAAAGTTTCAAGGTGAATGTTAAACAGGTGATAGGTCCACAGGAGAGGAGACTGCAAGTTAAAGGCTCTGCTTCCACTTCTGATTTTGGAAACTCTAGGATCTACGAGTCGGCCTGAACTCTGAGTACAAAGCATGCATTGGGGTGGTATGAGGTCTCTAAGATGGGATGGAACTTGGTCATTAAGGGCTTTATATGTAAAGAGAAGGATTTTACATTTTATTCATGATTTTACAGGGCGCTAATGAAGAGAAACTAATTTGGAAGAAATATGATCTGTGTCTAAATCTTGACAGAACTCCCACTGCAGCATTTCAGATCAACTGGAGGCTTGTCAGACTTACTGGGATGTCCTGATAATAAATAATTACAATAGTTCAGCCTTGAAGTATCAAATGCATAGAGAAGGTTTTCAGCATTACATCAATATAAATCATTGAAATAATGTATTTTTATATTGTGCTACAGAATACAGGTAATTTGAGCAAATCCGTTTTTAATAATATTGCATAATTGAATATCGTGAAATATTTTGTGACGGTCCAGGCTGTCCGCTCTTCCTTTCCGTTTTGCTCCCTGTGCTTTCTGTTGTAGGTGATGTCTCCACCCACTGCTTGGCCCTGTCCTTTTACCTTGCTGTTGTGGGGCTCTGCCTGCCCTTGATTGGTGACCAGCTTTACCCGAGAGGAAGTTGCTCCGGGGTCACTAGTACAGAGTCAAATGTCGTGCAATGTCACGCCGCAAAGCTAATGAAGCTTGCGTGCCTTTCATGACGGAGGGGTTTGTGTCTCTGGGGGATGCAGAGAAGAAACTGGTAAAAATCTTGAGATACAGGTAGAGTACAGAGTTTAATTTTGGAAGGGTTATTGCCTTTTTCATCAGATACTGACACTGGTGAGATGACTCCAGTAGGTGGTATTAGTTTGGTTCCTAGCCCTGTGCCGCTGCACCGCTTCAACTTGTTCTCTGGCTTAGTTGATGGTGAAGTGGTCATGGGACTGTGTGATTTGTTGCCAGTGGAAAGGGGTAGACATTATCTTGGGGAATGACTTTACTGAAGCAAGAGTATGGAAGGATGTTCCACCACTTTTGGCAATGACAGCATCACCTCAGTGCGCTTTAGAACCGGATGAGTGTGAGAAGCACCCACATCTTTTCCCTGTTTGTGCAGGACCCTACGAAATGAGCAGGTCGAGCTCAGGAGAGCGTGAGGAGTCCACACAAGCTGGTTCTTTACTGCTCTCTTTTCAGTGTGTAGTCTCTGACAAGGTTCAGGATAAGGTTGTGCTCTGTCCATGGCCTTTGCCATCGGTCAGTAGAGGAACTGATTGCAGAGCAGGCTCTAGATCCCATGCTGACCCGTTTGTTCAAGTTGGAGAGCAAACTAGAAAGGTTGCAAAATGGTTATTTTCTACAAGAACGCATGCTGATGAGAACTGGACTCATGTAGTTGACAATATAGAGATGGATCAGATTACTCGGGTGGTGGTTCCATCCAAATTCAGGCAGTTGCTGTTGAATCCTTCATGATAGCATTGCTGGGCATTTAGGGGTCCAGGAAACCTATGATTGTGTACTGGACGCCTCGGCGTATTGTAAACTGTGTCACACTAGTCAGATGATGGGCAAATCCAGCCAGAAGATTAAGTCAGCTCAGGCCGAGTATTGTCAGTTTGAGGAAGGTGATCAAGTTTCAGTCTTGTTGCCTTTAGTAGTTCCCCCCTTTCAGTTGAAGTTTAGTGTGCCAGATACAGTTAAGAGCCGTGTGACTGCGTGTGGTTATTTGATTGATATGCTGGACCGGAGAAAGAAGATGTAGTCCAGGCCGTCCACTCTTCCTTCCTGTTTTGCTCTCTGTGCTTTCTGTTGTAGGTGTTATCTCCACCCACCTGCTGTGCTGATGTGTTCTGTTTGGCCCTGTCCTTTTACCTTGCAGGCATGGTTTCCAGTTTAGTTGTGGAGCTTCGCCTGCCCTTGATTGTTGACCAGCTGCACCTGAGAGGAAGAGCATAAAGCTAGGCTCCCTCATTGTTTGCTTTCTCTCTCTCTCCACAGACAGCCGGGCTCATGGCAGCCTTTGACATTTTGTTGAGTTGTCTTCTGATTTTTGCACTAAAATGTTGAGTTAATCCAGTTTTACTGTGGACCTCCCATCATTGTTATGGCCTGAACGACCTGCTCATAACAGTTTAATTAAAAGGAAAATTAATTTTCTCGATACTGCTGTGAAGTTGAGTTTAAAAACTAGGCAAAGTGGGCATCTTCTCGGGAACCTGAGGCCTTTAGGTGGCTTTGAAAATTAGTGCAATGCCCTGCGTTGTAGGTGGGCTTAGTTTGAACAGGAATCTATTCATAAAAACGTGTTAAGGTGATATTAAACTGGCATACAGAGGATGTGGAATCAGGTGGTTTTCTAATAAAGGAGCACTAGCTGGTTTCTAAAACTGTTATGTGTATTCTATTTAATTTTTGTGCAGTAGAGTCTGCTGTGTGCTCTGTACCTGTACTTGGAGATAGTAGAATGTTAATATGCACTGAGGTTGAAAAGAACGGGCTCTAGGGTCCACTTAATAAGTTAAAGGCCACTTAGTAGGGCAGATGCTGGGTTGCACCTGAAATAAACTAGTTTTTCAACCACATTTTAAAGAAGAAAGTCTTTGTAGCTGCTCTGATTGGCCACATTCAAAAGTGGGGAAGAAGCCAGCCATGACACGGATGGCTAGGACAAGAAATTGTACAAATGGGCGTACTTTCCCGTTTTTGCTCCTCAATGGGATCCATACCGTCTTACATCGTCATACATCTTAGTAGCTTTTTTTTTTTTTACCAGAAAATTTAGAAATTGTATATACTGCCCTGAAGACAATAAAGTGATAGAAAAAAAAATAGAAAATCAGTTTTTAGTGAATAGTAAATGGTCTTTACTTATGGAGCGCTTTATCACCTTAGCAGTCTCTAAGTTTTACACCGTTTTCCATTAACACACTAATGGAGCTGAGCCAAGGTGCTCGCCATCAGGAATATATTCACACACATTTACACACCAATGGTACAGGAGTGACTTGGAGTTCAGTGTCTTGCCCAAGGACACTTCGGCATGTGGACAGGATAAGCCGGGGATCGAAACCACAAACCTTCCGATTAGCTGCCCTCTTTACTCAAAGGATTTGCCATGACCTAAGGCTGTTTGCTGTAAATTCTCCATTTATAAATTAAAAATTAGATTGGCAAGGTGTTGATGGCTGTGAATGGAGATGTTTAGAGCCAGAAATCTCTGCCCCTGCCTGGTTGAGTGCTGATTAAGTCTGTGGTATGAATCAACATCCATCTAAAATTCTCTTTCATTCTCTGCAGCCTCTGTTGATGGTCCATCTATCACCCTGGAGAGCAGGACCAACCTTCACTCCACCACCCAGGAAATGGGCAGGAGGCTCCCTGTGGTCACCACCGTCCCTCCGGTCAATGTCCCAGATCACCATGCGGTCTACAGAACCCCCCCGCAGCACCGGGCCCCACTCGTCCCTCATGGTCAGCCCAGCTACTTTGAAGACAGCGGAGGATCCAGCCCTCAGCCCACCTCCTCCACCCCACCGTCAGGAGCTGCGCTGGATAACAAAGATGAAAGGGCTGAAAGCGCTAATATGAAAACAAGCCTCACTGTGCACACATTAGCAGCCAGCAGCAGGGTCTTAAAAGATCCACAGCTTTCTACCATCATTCCCTCTGCTGCTACTGCTGCGAGGGCGGAAGATGCGAGACCAGGAAGTGACAAAGAGGAGACCGAAACCACCACCACCACCACCACCACCATGCAGAGTCCAGGTAAGAACACTCTTATTTAGACAAATCATAGGGAAAAATATTCAGTCTTCATAAGTACATGCATTGTGCAGTTGCTGTCAGGTAAATAGTCCCTCCAGGATTTCGCAGTTTTCTGGTGATTATGATCAAAAATGTGTCATTTTGCAGCAGATTTTCTCAAAGATTTTGATGTAATTTGTGGAGTTTTAAAATTTTTTTTTTCTTTTTGCGTAAAATTGTGGGAATTCTAAAAAATTGCAAGTTGAGAAAACATTTTTTTTTTTTTTTGTAAGCACTACCTCATTGACTCTGTAGCAGCCAACATACAAAATGAAGGTGGGCAGACAGATTTTTATACGAGGGGCTACAGATGTCGAGCCTTCTGCCACATACTTGGCTGACACCCTCCCCTGGATATGTCCTAATGTCACTGCACCAGCTGGGCCAGCTCCCAGGATTTATTCTGACGTCGTCCGAAATTCTGGATTAGCAGCTGAGGCCGCTGCACCTGCCGTCCCTGGTGACACATTGTACTGGGGCGAGGCCCAAAACATCAGCCAGGACTCAGTTTGATGTTGTCTGCCGCTGAAGCAAATGCATCAGGAACACAACTCCAACGCTCACTCCACCACTGGAACTCTCCCTGCACAACAGGTACGAGCCACTGGCTCAGAATTAAGTGTGTGATAACACTGAGTATGTGGGAACCAAGGAAGCTAGTTATATTACCAGCAATAAGTCTAATCGAAGCAAGAGAAAAAAGCACCAAAATCACTGCCAGACCGACAGCCAGAAGAAACACTGAAGCCAGTCAGACACCAGACACTATTTTAATAGGGGACGCCATCACCAAGCACGTTAAAATGGCAAAGACTGAAAATCTGTGCATGGCTAACACAACTGTCAAGGAGTTAACGGACCTACTCCCAGTTATCCTCTCAACTCGTCCAAGAAGTCTGAGGGTTCTGATCCACATGGGGTCTTTGGACATCCTGCGAACAAGACTCCGAAAAAATATTTTACACCGCGGCTGAAAACACTGAGTGACTATCAACCGCAAGGTGTGTTTATTTCTCGACCAATTCCTACTTGCAAGAAAGGAAGTGAATCATTCAGTCGACTCCTGATCCTGAATACATGGCTGACATCAACATGCTTTAACCATGGGATATGTTTTATTGACAATTTTAACACTTTCTGGAAACGAAAGGAGCGTTTCAACCTGATGGAGTTCATCTGAACTTCACTGGATCCAGACTTCTTGGCGCCAACCTACGTCATGCCCTTGGCGTGCCCGGCCAAAACAAGATGAGGTCAAAGGACAGATTGATCTCTCCCCCCACGCAGCACACACAGGACAGAGCAACAAACATGGCAGCACACACCACTCCAAACTATGTTCCTTGTTGAAACGTGGCTTAACAACACTACTGGTGAAGCAACTCTGATAGAGGCTTGTCCTCCTAACTATAAATTCTATCAGTCAGTTAGACAAAACAAGAGAGGAAGAGGGATCACAGTTTGGGTGTAATGACATTGACCTCTGTGAATTTACATCATTTGAATATGATCAGTGTATCGGCCACCAACGTACTCGTCATTATTTCTGCAGGAACTCTGAGTTGATCTCACCAGGTATCACCAGATATGATAGGTTCATTCTGAATGGACACTTTAATATTCATGTAAATAACAAGAATGACCACAAAGCTATAGAGCTTATAAATGTACTTGACAGCTTTGAAGAGATCCAACATGTAAAGGAAGCCGCCCACCAGCATGGTAACACCCTGGACTTGGTGATAACAAGAGGGTTACACATGGATCATGTTTCTGTATGTGAATTACCTATCTCTGATTGTCACTGTATATGTTATGATGTGATTGCAACCATGCCAAAGACTAAATGGGAGAGTCTGGTTCAAAAGAGAGTCCTTGATGGGAGTGCTGAAGCAAAATTCTGAGATCAATTGAGCCATACAGTCATGAGTGCTCTTTAAATGACATGGTTGAACACTTCAATAACACTCAGTTGTCTGTTTTAAATTCTATTGCTCCTTTAAAAGGTCAGAAAGAAGTCGACTGGTCGAATCTCCCCATGGTTCAACAATAACGGTGTGAAAGAGAACAAGAGAAGTTGTCGGGCAGCTGAAAGAAAGTGGAGGAAAACTGGACTCGGTTAATTGATATAAAAAGAAGCCATGACTTCCTATAACAAAGCAATACATCTGGCAAGAAAGGATTACTTTTCTAAAATTATTACAGAGAACTTGGGAACTAAAGAATATTGTTCTCCACTATTGAGCAGCTACTCAACACTAGCCCTGGCCCCCTCCAGGTCTCAGCATCAAAATGTGAAGAACTGGCACTGTTCTTCAGAGACAAAGCCATTTCAATCAGAGCCAGTGTTGTTACTTATGTAAACACAGACAAACTCCAAAAATCTTGTAACACAGATGCAGCCATGGAAACATTCATCTCTATCCCATTAACTGAGCTTTGTAAGGCTCACCTGGTATAATTTCTCCACTTCCTGTATTGACCCGATACCAACAGTGTTTTTTTTTTTTTTTTTTTTATAAACAGGTGTTCAACAACATTTCAAGTCATGCCCTCGAGATTATAAACACATCTCTTTAAACAGACATTTTCCCAGATGCCTTCATAACAGCTGTAAAATCATTACTGAAGAAATCCAACCTCGATGTCAATTCATTGACCAGCTACAGGCCAAATATCCAACCTTCCATTTATTAGTAAGCTACTTGAAAAGATAGTTTGAGTACAAATAAACTCCTTTCTTAAAGAAAACACATCAGTCCAGTTCTGGCTGCTCTGCACTGGCTGCCTGTAAAACACAGGATTGACTTTAAGCTCCTCCTCCTACAAACCAAGCTCTTAATGAGCTCGGACCGAATTCCATCACTAACTCACTGATTAACTTTGAATGTGAAGACCACATTCTCCACAAACCCTGTCCCTTCCTGTTGTTCTGGTTTCTTCTGGAGCCCAGAGTTCTATTTGGTGATGAGAAAACAGGAGCAGAGCCTTTGAGTTATTTTTGTTAATAGTCAGTTTTGTTTGAAAAGGCTTTCTTTATGGTATAATACATGATTTCGTGGAGGGACTGAATATAGATACTTCCTTCCTATACTGCCTATTTGAAGTATTACTATCATTATTTTCCATTACAGTATATTAACTGTGCACAACAACCTCCATAAAACTTAGCCTGTGAAAAGACAACCAAAGATTTTACCACATTTCTCTCAAATGCTTCCATAGCCTTAAAGTGCATAAATATGTTAGATACTATTCTTTACAGTAGTTTATATTATATGCGTGTGCTGGGTATTTCATTTGAAACATTAAACAAAACATTATCTGAATTTGTCACTTAATTTTTAATATCGCCATAAAATGTGGTCTGCTAAGTATTTTTTTACTTGGTCTTTAAAATATGAGATCCAAACATCACAGCAGTCCTCTCTATACAAGACATCAAACATAATTTGATTCTTTTGATAGTACCCATGCGGCTTTCACATGCTCAGCTAATATCTAGCCTATTTGCATTGCTCATAATAACATGACCACAGAGCTAAAATAAAGTACAACTGCATCACTAACCTGAGATGTCCAAACGGGGACCGCAGTTGAACACCCCTGAGGGTATCAGATGGTGGAAATACATATCGGGGTGGTCATTTCTTCTGGACTTTGCAAGTCAGGAAGAGCAACGTGGGAGCAGCTTCATTAATCAGTTCATCTGTGTGCAGGTTGACAGCAGGGCCAAACAAACAAACAGTACTCTGCCCAAAACCCCGGGAATACAGACATCTAGGCAACGAGTGAACGACAACACTGCAGCGCTGCCAGAGTGGACACTCCCCAAGGGGCTGATGGGAGAGAGAGGATGTTCGTCATCATTCACTCTTTAGCTCAGAGGGGGATGAAGGTGGGAGACCGGAAACCGTCTGAAATGTCACTGCAGGGATGAGCTGCTGAGAAAGGCCGCATGCATCAAACAGAGTCAGGTTAGATTAATGGATGCTGGGTCGCTCTGTTTGACCTTTTCTAAACAATACTAATGAACCATAACATGTGGAGATGTTCTGGGTTACATTGTGTAATATCTGCACATGGTGACCACAGTCTGATAAAGACACCTAAGCATCATGGTGAAGTTGAGTTCTACCTCTCACCTGATGTCAGAAAGTTCTAGACCAGAGCAAAGATCCGTCCCTCCATGAGACTCCTGAGGGACGAATACAACTTCAACATGCTGACAGTTGTCTGTCACCCAGCAGAAAAACTGTTGTAAAATAACTAACTAACACCTTATTATGTCACAACAGTGTGTTAAAGGTTTGGCTAAGTTTTGGGGAAGACTGCTTTAAAATAACTTTGTTGAGATTAAAGGATTTTTGTTGCCATGGTTACAATAATAAACATGCCATTGTCAACATTGACGACCTTTTCATTCACCCCAACATCTTTCCAATGGCAACTTTATAAATACGTCATCTGACTTCCTCCTTTGTTCCTTTAATAATTACAATTAACCATTAGAGCGTGCTGTAATTTGAAATTTGCTGTGATGACCAAAGCAGTGTCACAACTGATAGAGGTCTCAGAGAAATGCAACTCCAGAGGGGTGTACTACGATTTTTATGAGGTATAGATTAATTTCATTTGTTCTTTTTACTGACATCTGGGACTGATCAATGCACTAAAGCATTGCACGTGTTGCCCACTTATAAGATCTGACCATAAACACGCCTACCGCTTTGAATTATGATTTTATGTTTATTTCTTATTTGCTCCTCAGTCCGTTTGACTCCTCTGGGGCTGCAGGTGGAATGATGAGACTAAAACATTCATACATGTCATGAGAATACATCTAATACATTCACACAGTCATCAATTTTTTTATTTTCACATCCTTCCAAAATGTAGCAGCTGCAGATGGGCTGCTTTCAGTTTGGATTATGTGTTTAACTTCATTATAGTTTTTTAAGATTATAGTTTGCTCCTCGTTTTTAAAAGATGTGGCTCTGCTGTCAGAACACTTGTCCGTGTTTGTGATGGTCAGATACTACAAACACCTCTTTTATGTGAACGCATTCAGAGCCGAAAGCAGAAAGCGTTAACAGAGAAAGCTGATGAACCACCGTCGTAGTACCGATTATCTCCGACTGACAGTTTCAGCTTTGTTGAGCAGGTGTGTTGAACTTGCTTGGTAGTACACCACTCAGATCAGCTTCTTCCCAAATGACCTCTGAGATATATTTAGAGCATTCAGCATCACTTGACCTGACACAAAACAAGTAACAACAATTAATGTAACAATATTTACTACACAAAATACCAATAATACATCTAAAGCTTTGCTGTTATGACATCACCCACATGATGTATTCAAATAGGATCACATGTTCATAGTAGGTGGAAATACGGTCTAAAATTCAAATACGTTTTACTGACAGCACACACAACAATATGAAATATTTGATATTGCTATGAATAACATGTTTATGTTAAAACGTGAAATTTAGATAGAGAAGGACTACTACACCATCAGGCTCCTTCTGGACCACTCAGCTCTCTGTCCATGAATTTTAACAATCCTTTATGAATGCTTTTCAAAACATCACATCATATGGTTAACATTAGGGATATGCATGGATATGATTTAAAAAAAAATAATAATAATAATTCTAAATCACCCATTAAAAGCAGTTTTAATGGCTGTGGTTCATAATTAGGGTTCATTATGACCACAAATCAAATCATGAGGGGAGAAGCATCAATAAACAGCCAATGGTAAAGCAACATTAGTTTGCACATGGAATATGAATGAATGTGTGTGTGTGTGTGTGTGTGTGTGTGTGTGTGTGTGTGTGTGTGTGAGTGTGTCCTCGCTGCTTTCATTCACTCATTTTCATGCTTTTGTTATCGCCCCTGCAGTTCCCTGCCAGATGAACCTCACTGGGCCTGAAGGGTACATCAAGGCTCCTCCACAGTCCAGCTCTGCTTTTCACTCCACCATGGACTGCAGTTACATCATCACCGTCTACATGGGCTACGGAGTGGAGGTCCAGGTAAGAACCACTTCTACATCCACCCAGTTTATGTAGTCCGCTTGATCCAAGTCTGGGGTCATGGAAAACTCACACTTATTATAATGACTGCTACTATACATATTTGTTGTGTATAAATGGAAAAATGACATACTATGTGGTCTCAACTGTGGCGGTTCTTTATATTAATAATAATGTGAATAAGTGAAACCTTGACGAAACTACCAAAGTTTCACTTCTAACATTTGCCTCTGGCAAGCTTGTGTTGAGGAATCCTCATTCCTGAATACTAAATGTGATCAAAGTAAAATTAAAAAAAGGGGTTTCCTTCCCTTTAACAATAAATTAAAAAAATAGGACATATAGGACAATTAAGACATATATCCTAATGTTTAATTAAATGTACATTTAAACTTCCACTCAAGTACTCACAGTTTTCTCTTTCTATTAGTGTCTTTCTCACTAATCCCAGTTTTTAAGAAGATATTCAGGTAGTTATTTTAGCTCAGCAGTTAGTGTTGAGTATTCTTTGTTCCTGTCACTGTCCTGCTTTCTCCTGCTCGGGGTGTCTTAGGTTTAGTTATTCTTTTGCCTCCTTTATTCATAATGGTACTAGTAATGAATAGTTTGTCTTTGCTGTGAACCTATACAAAACTAATTGTTAGCTGCTATAGTTAGCCAACCCTCTGTATCCGATGGGCGCCGAGCCAGCGCAGTTTTTCTCCCCCGAGCAGCCGTGAAGTGAAGCCGGGCGACTGTCCGAAGCAGACGCCCACCATTCATCACTGAGCAGTGTGAGGGAGGAGAGATGCAAACACCGGCGTGACTTCAGGGAAGAAACAGGTTATGTAATGGAACAATAAGCTACATGAATATAAATGATATGGTCTCGTTCTAGATCTAGTTTGAAAATTAGTTGATATACCTCAAAAAGTGGACGTAACACCCGGCACTATCCCGACGGGTTCTGTTTGAAGAGACTGGTTCCTTCAGCCCTCCTGAGGCAGCAAAGGATACGAAACCTTGAATATTCCTGCTTCAGGCTACAGAGGCACTGTGAAGTATGAACTTTAACACTCAAACACCTGCTGGCCAAAATTCACATAACATCAGCAGTGGGTGTTAGACGTGATTTTAACATGATTAAATAGTTACTCTAGAAAATATCCTGTTTGCTTGTCTGTTGATAAATTGGAAACAACTGCGTGCTCCACTATTAGACAGGTACACACACACACACACACACACACACACACACACACACACACACACACACACACACACACACACACACACACACACACACACACACACACACACACACACACACACACACACCACCACCACCACCATCTCTGTACCTGTGTGCATGAGTACATGGAACTCTTTGATGAGGTTTTGTGTTATTTGTGAAGACACAGAGTAGTTTTAATAATGAAGATATGTATTTATTCATGTATAGAGCATTTGTACTTCACCACAGTGTAAAGATATCAGCGCTTTGTGTTCAGATTCCTAGATTCAATCCCAAATTAATTGTGCAGATAGCAAACAAATTCACTGATGACTAAAAGATGATTTACTGCATTATTGCAATAAGCTATCCTCGCTTTTTATTTTAGGACCTAAAATTTCTGTGTAGGTCCTAAAAGAATCACACACTGGGAGCGTGTGATTGTTTAAATGGACCGCCTTTCTGGCAGGGTGACATGCAGATACCATAATCAATAGTGTGTGTGTGTGTGTGAGAGAGAGAGAGAGAGAGAGAGAGAGAGTGACCTCTGCAGGTTTAGTCTTTATTCATACTGACTGTCCTTGATAATGTAATGGAGACACACCGTCCTTTTGTGTTGGAATCATTGTCCCTGTTTAAGCTGTTAAAACACTGAGCATGTTGTTGGTCTATTGTCAGATGGATGGCTTTAAATTAGCATTCACATTTTTCATCAACAATAGCCGTCTCCAGGCCAGCAAGTGCAGAGATATACAGCTTACATAGCAGCCGCTCTGACAGGAGAACAATTCACTGTTCATTTTTAAAATGCACTTCCTTTATGTCTTCTGTTTCTGGATTTTAGGAGACCTTCAGAAATATTTGATCAGTTGACATTAAATTTTAAACATTCTTTTGTAGTCCTCCCACTTCTGAAACACCAGCTGATGTTTCCTCACATGATGAAAAGGTTTTGGATTATGAGTTCAAAGAGGACATTCTTCTCGTTTAGATTTGTGTTGTGCTGTCAGAATATGTCATGATGGTATATGCCAATAAATTCTTCATCTCTGTGAATTCATAAGTTCTCGACACTGACATTTGTGTCTCTGGACTCAAGTTGTTCTTCAAAGAAACAGATTTGGACTCTTGGATTGTGGGCAATTGATCATTGTTCACAAACAAAAATTATGCTGACAAGCTGATGCTTGAAAACACACTGTTAAAACCATTTTCTTTTTTAAAAGGCAAGGATGCAATATTTCACTTTGCATAATTCACCAAACATCAATTTGACTTGAAACGGTCTGCCCGCTTTTATTATTAAAGAGGAAATGAGTTACTGATTCTTTGTGGATGTTGGTGATAGGACCTGGAACTGGGGGGCTTTAGAGCTTCAGAGCAGTGTCTTCCACTTAGACTGCATACAAAGATGGATGTTGGATGTTTTCTTTTGGACTTCCTGGATTTGCCCTTGGCAGAATTTTGAAAGGTCAACCACTTATTTGAAGTTTCACTGTTGCTCCCAGTCGTCTCCACTTGCCTCGCCTTAGAAATAGCTTTGTAACTCTTCCCCGACTGATGCATTTTAATAACCTTCTTCATCTATTCTGGAATGTATTTTGATTTGGGTGAAATGGGCTGCTGGTGAGATATTTTAGTCAACTTCTTGCTTCTAAAAATGTTCGATTTAAGTAAAGATTTTATTGAACAGGGCTGTTTACGATCAGGCCTGAATTTGTCTTGTCCTGTTGTAACCAGTTATCGATGGGATTTAGTTACTAAGGTTGGAAAATAATTTAGCTGGTACTTTGCTTCAATACATACATCAAAACTCCGGTTATCATTGTTTTATGTTATATTTTTTTCAGAATCTCAGATTCAGGGGGGGGTGCAAACGGCACACACACACACACACACACACACACACACACACACACACACACACACACACACACACACACACACACACACACACACACACACATGCAGAACTTTACAACTGCAAACACCTTAAGTCTGTGTTGTCAAAAGCTGCTTAAATCTTAAGCTTTAAGAAGAACACAAACACCTGCTGTCATCGTTAACGTGTTTATTTGGAGAGCAGACATCTGCTCAAGTTTCAGGTGCATAAAGAATCACAGATGCACCCGGACCACTGCTCACAAAGGCATGTGTAACTCAGGCGTTGATTTTCACAGAGCAAAGGAACTTGGAGTGCCTAGTGGCGGCGGTTCTAGCTTGTCTGTGCCCCGTTCACGGTGCAGCACATTGTTCAGGCGCAACAGAAGCAGTCTCTGAATGTTTTGATCCACCTTGGTAGTTATTGTGTTTGTTACGGGTTGCTGTGTGTATTTCTCTGAGCTCGTTTGTTAGCCACCGCGTTCAAACCAGTAATCTGTGTGATAAAAGAACAGTTACCGCTGTGTACTGAAAATGTTTTCCTTTCTCTGTTTTTCTTCCCTTTACTTATCCTACACACACCTACACTCACCTACAATGTGCAGGTGCGTGGTTGCACGGCTAAGCTCTCCTCCAATCTGTCTTGTTGTTATGGATACCATTGTAGCTATGATATACCCATGCACGTCATTACATCCGACATATCCACACACACGGCTCTGCCCACTCACACGTAGGTGCTAAATGTTTGTCTCTTGTTGTTAACTGTATAGTTCTTTGTAACTGTAGTTAGATGAGTTTATTGATTAAAAGAACCACCTTGGGATCGGCATCCGATCCCAAGGTGGTTCCCTGTGATTATTAATCATAATCCTTATAACCAAACTTGCTTTCCCAGCACACAACAGTTTTGATCAAATTTAATTTTCTAAAGGGAAATATTGTTAGGAATGTATTTAGAGATGATGCTGAGCTTAACAGTAATATGTTAACTGACAACACTTTTCTTTCAGCCAAACATTCAGTTTAATATTCACTTGTTGCTATACCGATATTCAACTTTCTATGGTTTGTCTGACCTCTGGCCACTCTTGGTTAAAGAAAGACATTGTTCAGATTTATAACTGAAAACTCAAGAGAGATGTTTATTTACATAATCCATCCCTAGCTTTAACCTAAATTATTTTGTTGCCTCAATCCAAGATGGCGGTCTGATTGTGAATCCTCTGAGAGTTTCCTGCTTTGTAATGTGGTGCTTGAATCAATAATAAACTCATCTATAAAATCAATCCAGCCAGTGATTATGTTGCCACTTAAAAATAATTTCGTATATACACATTACATATTCTGAAGGGAGCAGGTTGGTCAGTCTATATCTGTTTGTGTCAGTTTGTTGATTCTTGCTGATCACGGAACCTAAACTTTGAATTATTTATAAGATCCCTTTTAAAATTTTGGCACTTAGAAGATTGCTAGGAAGAAAACAGGACGGAAGACGACATGTTTATTCTTTGCTTTTTTTTTTTTTTAATAACTTACAATAAGTAGCTTTTGAGCTTCTCCAAGTCTGTGCAATGTGCCAGGCAATTGTAATGCACAGACATAATGTATTTACATTTCTTTGTTGGTTTATGATATCAACCCATGAATTGGTAATTCATAGTGGCTCTAAAATACGGTTAAAAATCATTTTTATTTGCATGTCCACTTGTTTTTTGAGAAACGTGCGTATATGTGTGCTTATTTAAAACAAAAGCAATATGCAAGCAAGTGACTTGTAATGAACTGTGGCCTTTTTCATGAACCATTGCAAAAACAAAGATGTGCTTAGTTTTGATAGTTTGTTCTGGGGTTGCAGCAGCATCACTCATTGAGCCTCTTTGACTAACATACACTGTGGAAATGCACTGCAGATCTCCAAAGTCACCTCCACACAATGTTTAGCCTGCAGAGAGTGGCAGGCGCTCCAAATGATTACAGCCTCTCTATCCGCTGTAGGGCATTCAGTGCCGTTCTGAAGCATTTGACCTTTTTGGGGTGGCTTTATGTGATGATTTAAGCAGCGCCCTTGTTTCTACCTGAAAAACCCCTCATCCACATGATTAACTCCAAGAGCATGGCTTCCTGCTGCTCATAAAATATACAATGGTCATTACAATGCTGACCTTCCAGATGCTGGGCCTAATATATTTAGGATGAAAAATGAATATGTGGTTGCAAATCATCGTCAATGATGTCTCCCAGCTGCTTCCTGCCACTGATGTGGAGAGGAAGTGAAGGAAGCGAATAAAATGTTAGAAAATCAAAAAGCAAAAGGAAGATGAAGAGAGGTGTAGTGGAAGACAATGGAAGACATGGTGAGGGAGAGGAGGGTGAACATATGACTGTGAATAGTGGGGGTTTGGGTCCTTACATTGACAGGTATTTTGATGTCTATGTGCTGTTCACCAGCATCACTGCTGAAGAAGGAGACAATATGATTAAACAGCAGCTGATGACACAGGACCTCAGATTATCAACGTGGAGCCAATGCTGACATCACAAAGGACGGGACTCAGATGGCAGAATTCAATAACAGCTGGTCTTCAGGAAGACATATAGGTTAGTGAGGAAATTGTGGCTTGAAGATGACATTAAGGAATGAGGACATCACCTTCCTAAATGGCTCCCTTAATAATTACAAAAAGGAAAGACAAAAAAGACAGTAACAGTGACTGTGACAGGTTGTAGGTTGACAGATCAACTCTTCCATCATGTTTCCTCTCTAATAACCAGGTTCAGTGCCAATGAAGGACATAGTTTGATGTTTATATAATTATGGAAGACATCAGGGTGTAGAGGTGGTGGATGTGCATGTATTAGATCTTGTTTGCTGTACAGCAGAAACTACAGTATGTGTAATTAATTAACCAGAAAAAAACAATTTCTTCAGTGAATATTCCCCCCAAAATTCATTGGTTGCAGCTTGTTCAGTGAATATTTGCTGCTTGTCTTTGCTTTTATATAATTGTTAATTGATTGTTTTGGGGTTTTGATTTGCTAGTTGGACAAAACAAAACATGTGATGATGTCAGCAAAAAATCTGTAAGAAACGGATGAACATTTTATAGACCAAACAAGTAGCTGAGAAACGGAGAACATGGCCCCACTATGGTCTTTTCCAAACCTTAATCATACTGTACGTAGTTACTGTCACAACACAATATTACTGAAGAAAATATTTGTTATATTTTAGTAATTGAAACAAACCCTTAAACAGGACACAACTTTAAATACCACTATTTTGTAACAACCTGCTAGCATCTCATACAGGGGGGGGGGGGTTACATGTTAAAATGTATAAAATGCACAAGTGTGCTCTCGTCCATTACCCTGTGATGAACTGAAAGATCAGGACTCAGGCTGGTTTAAGAAACAGAGGCAGACAGAAATGAAAGCAGCGTCCTTCAGGGACCACTGCAATGCGATTTTTAAAAACATCAACTATCAATGTAACGGAACATTGTCACTAAATTGTTATCATTGGTTTTAATGAATCATTCATTATCACCATTTGTGTCTGGTGACAGAGTTAAGTAACTGTGTTGGCGTGACGTCAGGACAATAGGTATATATCTCACTACTGATTGATTTGGACAAAGCAAAAACAGGAAATTGGCTAAATTTAACACAATGCCATGCTGAATTAATTAAGTAAAACAAAAAGGCCTGCTAAAATGATGTCCTTCTAGCAGAAAGTGAGAAGAATGGAAAGGAAGAAGGACAATAGAAAAAGGGAGTTTTGAAGAAAGTAAAGCGATAGCGTTAGGAGCAGATGAGTAGGAAATGAATGAAGGGAATAAAGCAGGAAAAATAAGGAAATGAGGTGGAAAGAAGAAGAAGAGGAGGTGATGAGCAGAATAATATAATTGAACTTTCCCCTCATCTTCCATTTACTTTCATTATTAAAAGTGACTGCAGCGTGCGGATGGGGCTTATCCACAGCAACTAATTAATTACACATGGATTATCTGTCCTCTCCTTTAGTTTGTTTACGGACTGCTTTAAGTGTGCTTTGACTAAAATATCTAATCAGCTTCTCTTCATCACGTTTCCTCCCTGGACAGACAGGCGCAGACAAATGTGGAATTCAAATCATGTTGGACATGCATCAAAGGTGTCAGGTGGATCTAGCCGGTCGTTTGGAGCTTTTATTCACTAAGAGTGGGCTTCTAATTTGTTTTATCAAGAAATCGTGCTCATTAATCTTCTTCAAAGGTCTTTAATAACCCCGGAGAATCACAGCTACCTAATTTGATTGTCTTTTTGTACAAGATAAGCCAGATTTTACACTGATACAGACGTTTGATAAGAGAGATTATTGAGTCGAGTCTGGGCTCTTTTACCAGGTAAGACCCCAACACCTGCAGCAGGGGGAGTAAAGCTACTCAGGTGAATAGTGGTTAAACGGTAGTTGTGGTTTATTTCAACATGGTGTTTTTCCCACACGAGGCAGTAGTCTCCTTTAGTTTTGCTAAAGTTGGACTCACTACTTCCATTCTAAAGATTTGGTGAAACAAAGACTTGTTTCATGGCAAGCCTCCTTCAGCTCCCCAAAACAACTGTCAACATGTGGATAGATTTGTACATTGTATTTGGCATTATATTGTTAAAAATAGATGCAAATGAGTGCCTGCAACTTTCTCAACTGAAAGGATAAAAAAACAAACATATTCAGAATATTTTTTTACGCAGCTCCAGTTTGGGCTAATTGCTCCGCAAGTTGAGTGAAAATACTGCTCTGAGATATGATTATATTTGTTTTGCTACAACTGTCCGACAATATGTACAATTTACATGTTATCAGCACTTTTCTCTGAGCATTTGTTCCAGCCGGCCTCCAATTCACTTTGGACAGGTGGAGCAGGTTCTGTTGATGATTCTTTAGATGTAGTTCCACTTGTATACACTTTGAGATTTCCCAAGTCTGGCTTTCACCGGTCTAACTCACGCACCAAAGGTTTTCTTCTTTCTTCTTTTACATTTTTTTTTATAAATACAGAACCACGGGTACTCATGCTGAGTCATTGGTTGGCACTGTACGACAGATCATGGAAATGTAGTCCCTGGTCTTTTCTTTGTTCTCATGACCGTCCAACAGAATGAATGTGTTTCTGTTTGTGTCAGATAGACTAGAAAACTGGCCAGGCTGTCTGGTGAAATGGATTTTCAAGAAGGTAATTTCTTATTCCAAGAAATTCCATTTCATATACCTTAGTAACTCCTCAGTGCAGGTCCTGGGGGGGTGATGTGCCGAACTCTCCGTGTATGAATCTGGGTTGGGGTTGCACAGAGAATATGTGAAAAGTGCTGTAGGTAAAGGAGTAAAGAGAGATCATCACCCCGGCAAGGCTTTGTTCAATATCCTCTCCCTCACCTTGCCACACTCTCCAGAAATGTGAAGGAGCTCTGGCATTACAACTCTTATCTCAGGCCATAATGAGATCCCATGGTAACATAGAGCCTGCGTTACATGAGATGTGCAAGGACTGAGCGAGAACACCATTTCAACCACTTTCACAAGTTTTTTTCCACTTCGAGATAACGACACAACTTGATATTATACCCATGAAGATGTTCTGCCATGACGAGACCGTTCACAATCCTGCAGAAGTGGTTGTCATAGCAGCAATCTTTTGGTAATTAGTGATCTGATAGTGATTAGGAGGAGTAAGCAGAGTGTATTCAGACTGCCTGGGTTTAACTCTGCTCTTTACCCGGTGTCAGATTTCAAAGGTGTTCAAAGGTCTCAAGGGAAGCAAATTATCAGCAATTTTTTTAACTTTTCAGTTCTGCTCTCGCCAACAATAGCACTGCACCCTGACAACTGACCAAGCGGGATTCTAACCAATAGTCCTGTTGCCTTCCCGTCGTACTGATTGGAGCCATTAAACACACCTATTAGGTTCTTCTTTATGACTTAGCATGGAAACAAATCAGAGATCACACATGACACTGGGACAGAACATACACAGTACTGAGTCATGAGCAGTAGAGGTGACAATACTTAGATGGATGTTTTCCTTGGACAGAGCTGAATAAAGTGAAATGATCACCAAGTCGTTTCTTATATATTCCATCCATCCATCCATTATCTATAGCTGCTTTATCCTGAACAGGGTCATGGGGGGGCTGGAGCCTATCCCAGCTCACTATGGGTGAAGGCAGGGTACATCCTGGACAGATCACCAGTCCATCACAGGACCAACACAGAGACAGATGGAAACAAAGACCATTCACGCTCTCATTCACACCTAAGGGACAATTTGTAGAACCACCAATTAACCTGACATGCATGTCTTTGGATGGCGGGAGGAAGCTGGAGTACCCGGAGAGAACCCACGCAGGCACAAGGAGAACATGCAAACTCTGCACAGAAAGGCCCGGATTCAAACTCGGAACCTTTTCGCTGTGAGGTGTGAGGTGCACCACTGTGTCATCCTTGTATATATTATTTGGAATTTGTATGTGTATATACCATATGTTGTACATTTCCTTACGATTTTTTTTTAGATATTTGAAAATCCTCTATGTATAGCGTGTGTGGTTACATATGCTCTGGAAGTAAATTGGCTTGATACTGCTGTGACACTGTATGCTGTGATTACTCTGACAGACCTCTTGTTTAATGACAGGCTTCCCGGTGTGTGTGTGTGTGTGTGTGTGTGTGTGTGTGTGTGTGTGTGTGTGTGTGTGTGTGTGTGTGTGTGTGTGTGTGTGTGTGTGTGTGTGTGTGTGTGTGTGTGTGTGTGTGTGTGTGTGTGTGTGGCCCAAGCATCAATCCCAGCCGGCCATATAAAGATGAGAGCCAAGGCCAAGCAGCAATTTCCCCAAAGAGAGCTCAAAACAGATCCAAACAACAGTCAGCAAAGGTTCGGCCTCAGATAGTGCAGGATATCGACTGATGGATCAATACCCTCAACTGCTTTAGCTGAGCCAGACTCCACCTCGGTTCAATACGGCACAGTTCTATCTTCAGTCCCTGTCTGGACTGATGGCAGAGATTGATTAGGAAGCATTTGTCAATGCTGAGACAGTTTCCAAGAGGAATAGCTAACATCCACGTCCTATGGGAGCAGCTGCCCTGTCAGTTTGAGGTGTTTTTCTGCTCATTTACAATATGTGCAGCTCCTCGCAGGTTAAGTTTCTCTGCTTTGTTGTTGTCACGACCCTTCAGAATTTACTGTGGCTGGTTGAGTTTGCATGCCATTGCTGTAAAACCACTGAAGCATGTTTGTATGCTGGTGCCTGTAGGTTTATCGCGTTGTCACCTAGACTAATAATCCCATGCATGCTAACTGACCGAGACGCTGAGAAACGAGGGAGAAATGACATACTTAGGAAGGATACCTGAAGCAGAAGTTAATTAATTCAACCTAAGACACACACCAATGTTACATTATGCATGCGCTTCATTACCATAAACATGCGTATCTTTACCCTTCAGCTCATTCATTTCTTTGTGCCCTGTAAGGAGGAGAGGTCCACTTGGGCTTCCTTCAAAGAGTTAATTGCATTAGTTACACTATTTATACCTGTTAAAATGTATAAAATTTTAAAATGCACATTATATACAACTTGTACACAAATAAAATTAGAATATTAATAAATTAAACTGAACTAAACAACAGTGCAACAAATTAAACAAACAACAGTGAAATGGTGTTATTGATGTGTGATGGATTTGGCCAGAGGTGAGTTATTGTACAGTGTGATTGCAGTGGGCAGGAATGATCTCCTGTATCGGTCTTTGTGTGTCCTTTTGACTCGATTACAGTAGATGAGCATAGATGAACAAAACTGCAGCTATGGGCTAAACTTGGTTTGCTGTACAGTAAAGGGCACATGTTGTTTTTCTCCTTCTCTTCTGTGTGATTCATTCATCATTCAAGTCGTTAAATCAGGGAAAGCTGCTAGTACATCAATTCCTTCTCACAATTTCAACCTAGTCTTTATAGAAGCTACATTCATTTGCAGTTATTTAGCATTACAGATTTACATGAAAGGGCAATGCCAAGTGGCAGTGAATAGTTTGACCTTACAGTGGAGGCTGTGGAGGTCAGGTAGGAGAATGGGCTTCATCAGCATTCCATCTGTATCACGCTTCAGTCACAAAACCTAATCTGAAATCATTTGCAGAGGAAGTAGTGTCCTTTGTGCCGCAATGTGGAAACCCCGCGGTCAGGGTGGGGGTTGGGTATGTAGCATTGACTGAGTGAAAAACAATAATTGTAGCGTCTGTGACGTCACCTGCAGGTTTCCTGATGAGCAGGTTTAGGCTCAGTATTTCTGTGTCTGTCTCCTTCTTGGTAATGCCTGGCTCTAATACAAAAAATGGCAAAAAGGTGAAGCGTGGGTGGAGCTGAGGCGGCAGAATGAAGTCTGATGGCTTTAACCAGGGCCATGAAGGGTCTCTATCGGTATGGCTGTAAAAATGATATTAGTTTAACATTGGGGTCCAGAGGCATTGACTCACTTTTGTAACCAGCCTCAAGTGGCCATTCAAGGAACTGCAACTTTTATTACTTGGACTTTGGCTTCCTCAGCCCCGGAGGCTACTGCTTGGTGTCGAGGCTGACACACGTTATGCAGAAGACTGACGGTTTAATCTCATCACACACCTGCAGTTTACTTTGGCCGTTTTATTGACTGTAAGTAAGATCAAAGTTTAGTCGCTATAAGCACAGTCTTTTCCTAAACTTATTCAAATATTTATAGCTACTGTACAAAGCTAATAGTGACAATGTTAAAAAGTTTCTGACTGCACAAAACTGAACATCCACTCTATGTTTGTATGGTGAAAGGGTTGTGACAACACACTTATTTAACTAAAAACAACATGTGTAGTGGCAGATAAATAATTATATACAACAAAGCTATGAGCCATACAAAAGCATCCAAACAAGATTAAACAGCCCTGTCTCCTGATAATGGGTGTCAAATAATCCACAAAAGCAAATGCAGTTATGAAGAAACATGATTATAGCTAGTGATCTTGCAGCCACACGTAGTGACTGCAGCATGTTTAACTTTGTTCTGTCTGTGTTTAAACTCTGAAAGTTCTTGATTAAGGTCATTGGAAACATGGTGGTTTCAGAGTGGCTTGAGTCCGTAGGTGTAGTGCTGCTGGAGCACACTGGAATGACTTCCCACCCTTTCTTTCCTCAAGATGAGGAAACAAAATGTTTACTGTTTTCTTGATCATGTTGAAATGTGCTTGAAGATACAATCATCTCTAAATCATGTGCCATGAAAGAGAGCCAATAAAAACAAATAGAATGGTCAAAGTTGTCATCTTGACATGTAAGGTGTATTGATTGACTCACAGTGTCCACTCAAAGCCTTGTTTTGATCAGCTATGGTTTATCCTGTTAAAGTTACTGGACTATGCGTGAATACAAACTCAACACTTCCTGTATTTGTTTGAAATTAAAAGCCCTCTAACGATTCAGTATGCAGAAACACTTCATTTCTTAACATTTGCAGAAACATGGTGTGACTGAAATGGAACAATCATAATTTAGATGACTAATCCAGAACAACTACTCCAAATAGACATTATATTGTTGACTTTATTGAATTAACAGGGATAGAATATCTCAGCTACTGTATATTATTGCTGACCGTATGTTTATTTGCTGCCACAGTGGTTACACAACCTGTGAAACCAGCCACGACCCAACGATGTCTCAGGTTCACTCCGGTACTTCAGCAAAGAGCACTACACCCCTGCTTAAGACACAGTGAGTTTAACATTTAAATCAAAGCAATGTCTTTTCCAAACTATAAGCAAAGAGCCTTTGTTTGCTATGGGAGTCTGGATGTGTTTACTGGTCTGTGGAGGGGCAACTGTGTGCTCAGTATACTCAACATCTACCCCAAATACCTCCATTAATTTCAGCTGCAATTCATGTAGTGCTTCATGAACAATTTTTTTTTTTTTTAAAAAGGCAAAAAACTGGCAAAACAATTTAGTAATGAGTTAGCATGAGGTAGGTAGGTAGCTGCAGTTTGTTGTTTTTATTATGCAGCGATGTCATGTGAGCAAGGTCACAGCACCACCCTCTACTTCACCGCCCCTCCCTCCCCCTGTCAGGCCACCCAGAGTGCTTCACATCCTTCTAGGGTGACAATCTAATGAAAGATGCTCATACTGAGCTCATGCTGCCTTTAAGTGCATTCCGCCATATAGCTATTAAAATGCTTCACCCTCTGTGATTGCCTTTCAGAGAGGAGGAAATGGGAGAAAGCAATAGATTCGGTCAGAGGAATCAAATGGTGGAGAGGTTGATTAAATAGCAGCAGCCTGTCAACATCTCATTGACCAGAGGAAAAGATACTCTGATATGCAGCAGCCCCACACAATGCACTATGAATATTTGATGTCTTTTTTTTTTTCTTTTTTTTTTTTTATCCTGTGTTTGGTCCGTCTCTATTTGCAGCATAAACTTGTATTTCTCCCCCCCTTTCCCCAAAAAAATTATTCCAGAGCACATTGCAAGATAATTGTGGTAAGAGCTAAACCTTGGAATATAATGCACAAGACAAAATTCCATTTATATTTCGTATTACTTGATCTTTGTTTCACTTGTAAATGTTTGTGAATCTTATATTCCTGAAGGCCTTTATACTTCACAGCATGATATTTAATCCCACATCTTCTGTGTCAATCACAGATAAGTTAGTAAATCAGGGTTGTGACCAAATGCTAACAACAAAAATTATAAAAAAATAAAAATAAAAAAGGGAATAAAATGCATTACCATAAATCATTCACTGGAGAATTGACTGAAAATATTTGGCAACAAAGATGTTACTAAAGTATTGTTAAATTTCTGTTGATTCAAAAAGGAAATTGAGTGTAATTAAAGCATGTTTTTTTACAGGTTTTATTTATATAAATGTATTATATCCCAAGCTTGAGAATTATCCTGATTTTGTGTTTGTGCTTATGAGCACAAAGAACCTCCTTTCTGTTAGGACAAGGATATCTGATCTGACGGCGCAGCATGAGACACTGGCAGCAATTATTAATATATTAACATCCAACATAGAAATGAGGGTGAAAGTGATGACATCCAGTAAAAGTACCCACGGGTAATTTATTTCACAATTAACGTGGTATTTGCAATTATCTGGGAATATGTGAATATTTTAATTAAGAAAATAATTGACATGGACTAAAGGGAGTCAATTTAATGGTTAGCCTATTCAATAAATTTGGTCAATGCATTAGTAAATTAACAGTTTTCAATATTGTCGTTTATTAAATCCCTTTTTAATGAATACAGTTTGTTTTAATATACTAAAAGGTGTTTGTTTACATTTTCTAAGACAGCTAGGCATCATTTGTTTGTATGCATGGTCTAAAGTCTGAATTTATTCAGAGAGCGAACAAATTCAGGGAAGAAAATATTGATGAATCCCAGATTTGTGCGTACTGTTTAAGCATAGATTGGTGTGTACGCACTGTTAGTGAAACACTTTTCTACATTTAAATGGACATGATGTCTGAGTAAACATACAAGATGTATGTATTCTAAATGTGAGATGCTAAATGGTCTGTACTTGTATAGTTTTATCACCTTTCGGTCTCAAAGCGCTTTAACATGGTTTTTCCATTCACCCATTCGCACACTAATGAGACAGATCACCATGCAAGGTGCTGCCGTCAGGAGCACATTCGCACACCGATGGTTCACCATCGGGAGCAACTTAGGGTTCAGTGTCTTTCTCAAGGACACTTAGGCATGTGGACAGGAGGAGCTGGGGATTGAACCACCAACCTTCCGATTAGTGTTCAACCCACTCTCCCGTCTGAGCCACAGCCTCCCTGTGAAATAAAGAAAACAGATTAAAATGACAACAAATAGAATAATCTGCGTAGAAGAAGCCATGATTGATCTTTACTCTATGACATACCAGGCACGCAGGTATACATGAGAAAACTGAAACAAGCCTTGTTTTAATGAGCTGCTAAGAGCACCAATGAAATCCTCTCCGACGGCATCGTTGAATGAATTCCAGTGTGCAACGACCACTGAACCTAACCATGAACATACAGTTTATAATGTTGTTTCTGTTGCTCTCCACATGAACATATCCACACAGCAAGTTTGTAAACCTCTACTTGTCTTTATAGTCTTGGTCTTTGTGCTGCGTCACAACTGATTCAAACAAACAAACAAAATTAAAAAAGTAAACACTACCTAAGATAATTTGTTTCTACTATCATACTGCATGAAACTCAGCCACCATTGAAACATCCATACAACATATTTCTCATTGATGTTTCATATTCTTGAATTTGTCCAAGCCCTCCACTTGCTTTTGAAGTCATACACCGCAATCAGAAGCAGCTCTCAGTTCTGGGCAGCAGGTAGCCAGAACCTGATGCGGTTTGAATTCTCCCAGAATACCTGGCTGTGGCGGCCTCCAGGTGAAATGAGGTGCATAAACTCACCGGGATGAAATCATTGCAGATCAGTCGACATATCACCAGGCTCGAGTGGAATCACTGTTTTATTTATAACATTTTGAGAAATTCTTCATTGCAAGTGGTCTGAATTTCTGAAATAGAAATCATTACATCCACTTCATTTTGAGCTGCTCCAGCATTACATTATTCTGAATGTATTGCATCACTAGTTGCAACAGAGACCTGTAGTTCCTACCCCGCCGTTTGAGAGGCACTGCTGCAGAATACTGGATCTGTTCAAACTCCCACAATGCTTATGCCGCGCTAAACCAGGCCAATCTCCCTTTGATCTGTAAAAAACCTGCCTCTGCCTCTCCCTCATGACCTCAGTGTTTACACTCCGACAGTGAGCGGCTCACTGAACAGCAGTCAAACAGCTCTATAGACAGCAGAATACAATCAAACACCCTCTGCACTGCACTGCCACAGCCCTGGGAGACGCCTATTGTAGCACCAGCCTCTTCTCTCGCACATGTATTCATTAAACCTCTGATTTATTTCTTTTGTCATCAGATCAGTTCAGATCTGCTTCATCAGCATTAATTTACCACCCATGTTTAGCCAAAGACGTACACTCCAAGCTTGATTCAAAATCAGCTAACATTAGATATAAACATTTATACAATACATTTTATCAACAATAATACAATACGTTTCACTTTAATTAATTATAAATAACTTCAACCAGTGCGGTTAACTAATTATAAACTTATTCCATCGATGTGTGTCTCAGATTCAGAAGATTTTTGTTTTTCTTAGAATTATTTTTCTTTTTCTCAGACATACAGTTTCAGTCTTAGTTTGAGATGAACTATATATTACAACAGTTGTTGAATACAGAATTTGGTTTTGTTGTTTTTGTCCTCCCAAAGTATGTCCAGTAATTATCCCATTGATTATCTTCCAGCTACATTAGCCACGAGCTCCAGCTCCAGCTCACTCAGAGTGACAAATGACTGAAAGCTCGGAACTAAGAAATAAACATATTCAGGAAGTGATTCAGCTCAGTACATTTCCCAAAAGCCTCCGTTCTTTTAAACAGAGCATGATCGAACGATACAACAGTCAGTCCTGTCAGGGTGTGTCCTCTGCACCGGCCGTGTTGGGTCGTAGTTCTGTTTCCAGAGCTGAAGCCTGACAGTATTTCCCTCGTGACTTCTTACAATCTGCCTCTGTATTGTGTTTACCTGCCTGCTTTTTGTAATTTCTCCAACTCTTTGTAAGTAAAGTTCACCTTCGGCCCAATAAGCTGCCTCAGTATCCTGGATCCTCCTTTCTGAATTTTGACAACACCATTTAACCAAACTTATTACAGTGTGACATCACAATGACATGTTAAATACTGTACTGTATGTACAATATCAACATATCTGACTTTATTAAATCAGTGGAATGAAAGGTTGACATTGATCTGATGATGATTGATTGAAAGCAACACTCATATTTCTTACCATTTTGGGCTCATCAGTTTTTCCTTTGAGCCATGCAGTCTATTGATCATTTGCCACTCTTGTGTATTGTTGTATTGTGTATTAGAATAACACAATCATGCTTGTTGCCTTGGAATATGGATTGAAAAACCAATATGAACTGAGTCTGAACCCATACAAAGAGAAGAGAGATCAGTGATCAACTCTTTCCCTCCAGTGAAAGGATTTTTCTCATGTTTGGCAGCAGTGTAGTCCTCAGAAAAACCTGCAGAGAGCTGAGAGACGTTAGCAGGAGACTTACTTAACATCACTTCAGGGGAGCAGAGAAACATGGCGTCACACATCTGTATGTGATTGTACCTGCCACTGTCCACCTGGTGTGAAAAACAGACTACAGTTGAGGTCTGAATTTTCTGCTTTTCACAAATAGCATATGTCTGTGTAAAAGATGTGTATCTGCTGCCTTTCCTTCAGTTCACTTCTAAAGGGGCATTTCTAGGTAATCAACCTTGCACAAACGTATGGCTGCTGATGTGGCTACAGTTTAATGTTAAGTGTAGTTGCATTGACATAATGAATTTGACAATTTACCACTTTTCAGAGAAGGTTTGACTGTTTCACTCTCAATTCCTGTTCAATCGCCAAACATTTATCCACCGTCAATGTCCTTCCAATGAAATCCTTCCTCATCACAGAAAGGCTGTTAACTCGAAAAACAATATCGATTTCAGTGACATATACAAGTAATATGGAGACGACTGCAGGAGTATGTCTAAAGAAGGGCTACCATTAGATATTTTAACAAATAAGTAAATAGAATCATAGGAATTAGGAATTAAGGAAAAAATGTAGTCGACAGTATAGTTATATAGTATAGTGACTGTGAAAACCCTCATACTTACATACAGTCATTCAAAATGCTTGATATGGTCAGAGATCAAACATGGTTGAAGCTTCTGTCATTTTAATTGTCAAATGAGACACCATTTGAACTTATTTTATTTTTTTCACTGTCTAAACATTTTTCTTAGCTGAAACCAAGTAATTTCAATAATATATGAAATGTTTATTGTGGAGTAAATAATACATAATTATAGTTGCAGTGTTGCTCAATTACCTCTAATAAAACATACTGAATGCATTTCCGTCACCAGAGATCATTTAAAAAGCAATTATTTTTTTTGGAGTAATTTGGAACCTCCATTGTTAACTGATATTAGTTATCAGTCATCTTCTTTCCTGCCTTTTTGACCCATTACAAAACATTTTACTTCTTTGAACAAATGATGAGTGAATCGTCCTGTCTGAATGTGCATGTGAATACAAACAAAACAGGAGCATGCCCATAAAAACATTGCTTCATATTGTTACTGCACAGGAGGCCTTTCATTTGTTTTCTTTTAAAATTGTTTGTTAAAAGGTCCTAAAGAAAAGTCTACCTCATATTTATTGCGTGTTCTTAAACTGCAGATTCTTCACACGTTTATTTTTAGGTGATGGATCCTGTTGTCTTTGTAAATTGAACGCACATGTTGGTAAATGCACTTTAAATCTTCAGAAAATAGATCCAGACTTTGGGGCTTTGAGCACATGGATTCAGAGAAATTAACTGAGAAATAGAAGTTAGAGAAAAATAAATAATGCGAAAATCGAATTATGGTGGAGCACCAGACTCCAAGAGGGGAAAAAAACTAAATATTTTTCAAGTGGAGGACTGCTGCGGCAAAGGAGAAGGAATTTAGTAGCATCATTAGGCTCAGGATGTAAATTTAAACAGATGCATACGTTCAGGGGAAGAGTGCACAACTGATGAATTTAAAAAAATAGAAGTGAGATGCAGATCAGTCGAGGCTTTTTGCCCGGAGTTACCGGAGATGGATCAGTGCATCGGGGTCGTTAGTGGTGAGACAGCAATCGCATGTCCATGTGTTTAATAAGTACATAGTTTGTATTCAACATTTAAACATTTGCTTTTGCAGTAGGCTATAATGGAGCAGCTAAACCGTCCTGCAGCAGGAACCCAGATCCCGTTTAATGTCTGTTCTTAGAGGCAGCCTCAACACGGGCCACAATCTTAAACAAAACTAATCTAGAAACAAAATATAAAAATAAAATAAACTGAAACCTGTTTTCTTTTTTTTTTATCATCATCTTTCTGTATTGACAGTTAAAGTCAAATTAATTTTAAAAGCGTTTATTTACAAACAAGCAGTCAAATTTGGACACCAAGTCTATTGTGCAGCTTCGGGGAGTGTTAGCATCGTGTTTACTGAAGATCATTACTGCTTTGCTAAATATCAAAAATTTGACTTATACAAATAATATCAATGTATTTCAAATTCTATAAACAACTGTGTAATTAAAGAGAACGCAATAAGCAGTTACTTTGTACAAATTTGCCAGCACTGTGCATACGTGTGCTCTTAAGAACGTGTAGATTCTGTTCTTAGCTAAGAACAAATATCAAATCAGAAAACATTGCTGAATGGCAGAACGTGTGTGAGGGTTTTTAGGAAAGCTCAGTGAACGAGGAGCATTGAGTGCAGGTGTGTTGCTGTCAGGAAAAACACAGCTGGAACATGAAAGGCTGGAGAGTGAAGGACACGAGTCTGTTCCACCCATCGCTCCCTCTCCGCCCTGAGCTCTGCCTTTTGTAAGTGCTCATCGTTGGCTGGAGATTTGAGTTTTGTGCTTGTGGCTGAGGTAGGCCTTTTAGATGTGCACAGTGCAGCGCTGCACTTTAGAAATGCTCTCCGCTGGGGCTTTTTCTGATGTGGCGGGTTTTTTTTATTCTGCTTTAGGTGGGCCACGCTTGATGGGTCTGCTATCAGCTCTGTGCAGGCCTGCACATGAGGCCTTTGATTCGCCATTCAAAAACACATGCATATAAACAAGTACACCTTGCAGAGCCCAGTGCAGGCACTCCCACCTTGATACACAGTGTCCTTGTTCGTGCCATTCACTTCTCAGAAAAACCCTCCTTCTCCTCAAGCTTTATACAGAAAGGATTCTCATATACTGTATGAATACAAACTAAAATAATGGATTTAGTTTTTCTGTGTGTCTCTGTGACAGAAGGATCATTGATGCCACAAGGAAAGGTAACACTTAATTGAACACAAGAGAAACAGTTGGAGGGGTGCCGCTGTCAGAAGTCAGGACTGAAATGATAGCAGAGTGTTAATAAAGCTACCTGCAGGCGCCTTTGTGCTCCAAGTTGTTCAATCGATTCAAACTAGTCTTGTGTTAACATCTTATTGACAGAGAGAGAAAGATGTGGCAGCTCTTCTCACCTCACAGAGAAGAAACATGGACGTCTCTCTGTAAAAGCTTAAGCACTGTTGTGGGATTAATTTGGAGGATCTGAATGGCTTTAAAAAAAAAAAACCCTCCAGTAAATACATTTCTGGTGAAGTGTTTGAAGCAAACAGAAGTCTGAGAAAGGATCAAAGAAAAACTAAATTATAATTAATGATTCAATAATTGCAGTGGAAGTAAAACTACTGTTTGTATTTGCAGCTCTTCATTTTCCCAAAACATCTGTTGTGGAATTACATTGACAGGTATTACTTGTTGAACATCATGTAGACTGCCTCATAAGTTATTTTCTACTCTGATATATATTATGAGATTAGTGCATCACAAAAATCCAAGACAACTCAAAGCACAAGTCTTTAATATTACATCATTCGGTAAAACACAACACAGCACAAGAAATCAGGAGAAAACTGATGGTTTCATTTTAAAGGTACTGTGGATTAAAGGTGCAGTGTTTAATTTAAACCTTCCAGCGTTTCAACCTTTTCATGTTTACATTTCGGCAAATGTTCACCATGTAAAACCCGCTTACGTAAACAGACAGAAAACAGTCAGGTGGATTACTGCATTGAATCGTAAGTTTGAATAAGGTAACAATAACAGAACCGCAAAGTTATTAAATTATTTTTTTAAGCAGACCAGAGCACCGAGCCAATCAGCTGACCAGAAAGGTTTGTCAAAGTGGCTGTGGTCGTAACAACTTAGTGATAAGTTGATGATAGTTCATTACAGTTACTCCTTTAATAAGTAATTTTTAGATAAAAGACTGTAACTTGTAGTTAATGTCATTAAATATCATTATTAATAGTCTATTAGTTAAACCTCCACGTCTGTAGTCTACCAGCTGATCCATTTATGACTCCTGGCTACCGGTTGGTGATGAACCCTGAATCTCATTGATTTATAATGACTACAATGATTCTGCCACATTAGGTAAAGAGGTACCAGAGCCGGCACTGGCCTCCCTGGGGCCCGAAGCCAAATTCTTCTAAGGGGCCGTCCTACCAGAACCAGGAGCCCTGTAAACCATTTGTGCAAAGGCAATTTAAACGGGCTTCCCCAGTTTTCCTTTTCTACGTTTTTAAATATATAAAAACTATTTATGCGATGTCTTGGCTGAATACTTGTAGGTTCATATTTACTCTGATCCATATTGCCCAGTATGCCCAGCTAATAAACATTTCAAATCACTATTTGTCATTAGTTAGTTTTAATCCGTTGTATTGCATTTTGAATTAGTCAGGTGTTGTAACTAAAACCTTGACTGAGAGAGCAGATAACCGCTGTCCTCTTTTTAAGATGTGCCGATGGGGGGTGCCATCACACCCACATACTGTCTCAACGGTCCCCGCAGAGGTCACTGCTGCAGTTATGAGAGTTTCATTTAGTGCACTGCTGCATGTGCATATAAATGCATGTTCACACACAAACTGGTTATCTTTTCCACTTTGAGCTGCAGGCTTTTTCGCCGTTCATCGATTACAACAAGTACTTATATTTCATTCTCAACTTTTTCAGGCCTTGTTTCAGATTTAGGTTCTCCTGTTTGAGTTCACACTACCTCTCGTCTGCCAATCAAATCAGGGTTCTTGCTCGAGGCATCAAAGCAGATGGGCCATGGTGTTGGAGATTGAAGAGATATTTCATTCAGGAACCAGAGGTATAAAACTGTGAGCAGTAGGCAGCCCTGTTGATAGTCCTATCAGCATTCAGCATGGAGTGGACCTGGATGTGACTTGGTTTGAGGTCATGGGAACATTTTCTTTACTGCCGTCAGTTATAATCTACATAAAAACCTGTGATTGGTTTGATGGTTGTGCTTAAAATCAAAATAACAGTTTGACAGCATCGGTGTTGAGTTCTGTTGGGAGGTTTCCACTGCCTACTTTAAATGTAGTTTTATTGTGCAGTTTAAAACATTTGATAGAAAAGTAATCAAAAAGTATTGAAATTTAACAAATTACATTACTTTAATAGAGTAATTAAAATAGTTCCGTTACTTATTACATTTTAACAGAGTAACTAGTCTGTAACCTAGCAACTGGACAAAATACAGACAGACCAGCAGATGCACAGCTGGGCTAAAGACAGACTAAAGAGAGCTGAACTTTAAGCTAGCATTTCTGTCTATTATTACAATATTTGCTGGGCATCAAACTTGAAAATATGAGAAGAAAAGTTTACCCGATTGCTGTGATAGTGTTTTTCTGTCTTTCCATGACCAGAAGGATCGTCTGTCTTCATATTATCATCATCATTATTAAGACCATGGTGATGTAACTCCATCTGGGCCAGTCAACATGAAGAAAACAACTGCTCTCTCTGCTCGGTTTAGATTCACAATCATCTGTCTGACTACATAGTCCACTATAGTGGACAATCTGAACACTGCAACAAACTAAATATACCATGGATATGAGGACAGTGAGGAACAGGTAAAACTCAGAGTGGGGCAGACAATCATACAAGGGCAGGGAGTGAAGAAGACCTAAACACAGAGACACAGAGTTTAACGGGAAACACACAACTCAGACTGAACTAAAGGTTATAAAACTGAACTGAAATCTAAACCATGACTCTCAGGTACAGTATAGTTATGAGATCTTCTTGTCAAAGATTCATCTGGTGCAAAACTAGACCTGAATAATATGTAATCTGCCTCATTTTGTCTGATGGTGTTGAATCCGCCAGATGTATAAATAGCTTTTTTGGAAACGCAGTTATCAGTGTTTGGTATTCGCTGATAACAGTTATCGTCTCAGCATCCTCAGTATGGTTCCTGGATTATTTAACCATCTTCATGTTTCCCAGTTCTGCTTCATATGGAAATCTAGTCTGATTTCTTCATATGATTCCATGGGAAAAAAAACCTATATAATTGATTTCCCTCTATGTAATTTATTCTCTGCAGCACCATTTCAATGACAAACAGGCTCGAGACTGTGAATTCCTTTCTGTTTTTGTTCTTGCATACAATACATTACAGCGCGTCGGAATATATTTTTAATTTACACCTTCACCTTACATCCTCATCGTTTGTCTCTGTTTTTTTTTGTTTTTTTTTCAGCTTGCACAGTGATTTTAATTTTTTTTTTCACTCCTCTTTCAGGCATATTGCATTAAACCAATTTTTTGACAGGCGTGACGGGATTGTGGTGATAATAAAACAGCAATAGACAAAGTGAACGTTAAAACAGGGTAAGTGCAGTCCCATAAACTCGCTGGATGTTCTATAAAGGATAAAGAGGATTGTATCCCATTGGAAGGGTAGACAATGTTGAAGTAAATACAGTTCTATTTATATATGTAAATGTATATAAATGATTATCAGCCCTGCAGTCATGCAATCACTGACACTCACACATAAATATTCTCATTACATCCACAGAGCTCTGTGAGCTCCTCCAGTAGAGCAGCTGTGAGATTAGTGCAAGTTAAATAAAGGGACAGCTTTTTTCACTAGTTTCCATTCAGACAACCAATTTCAACACGCAACCTAAGTGTTCTACCAATTCAGTCGACATAGTACTGTACAGTAAACGAGATAGGACAACTCCCTTCAATACACTGATACATCACTCCCCTTCAATACACTGATACATCACTCCCTTCAATACACTGATACATCACTCCCTTCAATACACTGATACATCACTCCCTTCAATACACTGATACATCACTCCCTTCAATACACTGATACATCACTCCCTTCAATACACTGATACATCACTCCCTTCAATACACTGATACATCACTCCCTTCAATACACTGATACATCACTCCCTTCAATACACTGATACATCATTCCCTTCAATACAAAGATACATCACTCCCTTCAATACACAGATACATCACTCCCTTCAATACACTCATACATCACTCCCTTCAATACACAGATACATCACTCCCTTCAATACACCGATACATCACTCCCTTCAATACACTGATACATCACTCCCTTCAATACACTGATACATCACTCCCTTCAATACACTGATACATCACTCCCTTCAATACACTGATACATCACTCCCTTCAATACACAGATACATCACTCCCTTCAATACACTGATACATCACTCCCTTCAATACAAAGATACATCACTCCCTTCAATACACCGATACATCACTCCCTTCAATACAAAGATACATCACTCCCTTCAATACACAGATACATCACTCCCTTCAATACACTGATACATCACTCCCTTCAATACAC